>NC_135532.1:43694415-43921915 GCF_045843805.1 Urocitellus parryii | reverse complement strand
TCATTAAAACAATCAACTGATTGAAGGACTTAAAAAGTTTCAAATATTTACTAAGAATCACTGTCATCTTAAAAGATGAAGTCTGTGAAGAATCATATGTGAAGGTGATGAAATCAAGAAGAATGAGTTAAGGCAAAGAGATTTAAACTATCAAGGACCCCATGTATGTTTAAAGTAAAGTATAGGAAAAAGAAAATATATTTTTAGATTCTATAACAGGTTGTGAATTTGAGGATCCCCAAAATATATTTTGAAATGAGCTTTTATAAATTGATTCTAGGTCACCTAGATTTTTTAAAATAGGAAGTAAGGATATTTGAGGGGATATATCTCTTAATAAATCTATGGAAGATGCCATGATAAATACCTTGACCTTTTACATAATCATGCTTCTTTGGCAGAGATCATAAGATAAGAAAGTTGTCTTTGTATGCTCACTCATCTTTATTTCCCCTTCCATAGTTCATGTCAGAAATAATCTGAGGACAGCACTTTCTCTTTTCACCAACCTATTCCCTGTCAACTTTCTGATATCCAATAACAATATTTTTCTCTGCCAAACATCAATGGGGAAAACTTTGATCATTAGTATATTTTGAAAAACAAATTAAGATTTTAAATAATAGAGTCTAATTTACCTTCAGTTGCCATTGCTCTGAACTCCTATGGACAAGACATTTTGAAGAAAATACTTCTTTTCTGTTTGATTCCATTCTATCTTAGTATTGTTTATAAATTTATGAACGTGAATATTTTCTTCACATTAAAATAAAACTTTCATTCTAATGAAAGCTGGAAATAATCTGTATACCTTATCAGTTTTTTCAAACAGTACTGTTCCTGTGCTGGGTTTCTATAATCAGTTTATGGTGATTTTTATACTATATGCTTGAGCTGTGAAATGTTTGTTTACCTCACCCTGCTGTTCATTAAAAAAAAAAAAAAAAGAATCAAGGGGTTGGGAATGTAGCTCAGTGCTAGAGCATTTGCCTAGCATGCTCAAGGCCCTGGGTTTAATCCTCAGGGATGGGGGATGGGGGAATGAACCAAGGAAAAATGTATGTGAGGTGTATCTGATCATTCAGAAATTCAGAATCTCTTAACTACACTGAAAAACAAAAAACAAACAAACAAAAAAAACTAAATGTACCCTTCCATTGAGGATGTTATCTTAATATGTGAAAGGCTTAGTTTAAGAGTCTGAAGAACAGATTTCTTTTTTACATACTTTTTTTTATATTTATGTTTTTTAGCTGTAAGTGAACACAATACCTTTATTTTATTTTTATGTGGTGCTGAGGATTGAATCCAGTGCCTCACGAATGCTAGGCAAGCACTCTACCTCTCAGCCACAACCCCAGCCCCTTTTTTACATACTTTTTAAGAATGACAATGAGTTCACAAAAATTATTTTAATGTTTTTTTTTCTCTCCTATTCAGTCTGTTGATGGATGGATGATCAGGAAGATACAAGTTGATATCAGGCTATTCTGTTTCCTGACACACTTCTGACTCATAAAATCAGTTTCTTCTAGTTTCTATCACAGAATAAGGTCACTTAATTATATCTTAGCAATCTTCTGTCTCTAGAAAACATGGATGATGATAATTGAAAGGTACATAAGTTTTCCATGAGAATATTTTGCCTGCCCTTTGCACATACCCTGTTGGCTTTATAGATGTCTTATAAGAATCAGAGAAACAGTAGAGAGATAAGCAAACTAATAGAATATCCTGAACAATCCTCTTTTTCCACTTTGCTTTTATGTTCATTAATCTTCAGAGAAAATGTTCAGAGAAAAATAATTAAGTATAGACCTTGGAATGGATTAGAGAAATATAATAATTGTAACATAGTCTGGAGATGAATTTTTTTTCTCTTTATTGCTTCTTTCCACAAATGAGTCAAAGCAAATGTTGGGCCTTGAATTGACATTTGCAGATTTTGTGATTTGAATAATCAACTGGGTTTATATTGTGAGATCAAATGTAAGACGTTTTTGCTTGCACTTACAAATTTTTGGTAAAGCTCATTGATTTCCCTGGGACAATGGAATTTAAAAAATTAAAGAATGAATTTGGTTTTAATAATAATGTTGTCTACATTAATGAAAGTATTCCAGAGGTTTAATCCAATGTAGAGAATTTAGTGGGAACAAGTGATCCACCATCTGTTTTCCTAGAAGATGTGGAGACTTCCTTGTTATTTGTACGTGCATAAAGCTACACTTAATCTGTGGGTTTTGCCTTATTTTTAGACTTAACTATTTTTAGAACTGGATTTCATATGAAGCAGAAGGAAAACAGAGCTTTAACACAAATTTGTGGCAGTACGTAAAATAAGTTTTATAATAGGCTATAAAAATTTTCAATCATTTGACTCAAGTGTTAGGTCAGATTCTTTTAACTGATTATTCTTTTTTTAGTGTTGAAGCCAGTGATTTCATAGTTATAAAGAAATACAAGTTATTATTCTTTCCTTCACAACCAGAAAAGGGCATATTTCCAGATTCCTTTTGAGACCATCATAAATACACTGGCTCTGAGATCTCCTTAATACTATTTGGATTAAAAGCTAAATCAAATCCAATCAAAATTTTAAGAGTAAGTAAGCATATGGGTCTTTTAATGTAAGTAATCAAGGTCTAAAACATGCTGAAGTCTTAGGGTCATCTTTGGCTCCTTAGAGAAGTTGTTTTTTTTTTTTATAGCTAAACTGAAACCAAATACATTTTTTCCTTCTCCCAACTAATGTGCATCTCCAATTCTTTATTTTATCAAAGATAGTAGTCTGCTGCTTTTAACTGCCAAAGACTTTCTCACATTTTTATTTGTGTTTATGTCAGTGTTTTTGTTTATTCCATAGGAACTTTACTTCCAAAGTCGACTGTTTTCATAAGCTTTATCAACAATAGCTTCCTAAGCTTTCCAGCCACTTTCAGCCTGGGTTTTGTCCAATTTATCTTTCCTATTATTATTTGTTGTTCTTTCTAATTTCCCCCTTGCTTTATATTTTTAAATCACTTTTCATAGTTTGCAAGTTAAAATTGAAGTTCTGTTGTTTAGCACACAGTGCTCTTTTGCTTCTCCCCTCCAAGGCCTTGACCTGTACAAGTTAACAGCAGTGACATGTGCTATTCAGTTAACTCTTTGTTCCCTTCATGGACACCTAATAGATGGCTAGTTAAAATATGAAGTTTTCAAATGCTATTGTCTCTAGCCATTTTGTAATATAATTGTAAACCAAGGCAGTTATTTTTGTTGTTGTTTTCATAGAGATCTTTCTCATTTTTTTTATAGCTACATATTATTTTATCATGTGAACAAACCAGAGGGTATTCAATCAATAGCCTCTGTATGGAATATTGGGTTGTTTCTAATACTTTGTAATTACACATTAAATTGCAATAAATAAACTTATGTGTATATAATTTCATGTTATTAGGAGCATATATTCAGGATAAATTCCTAGGAGTAGGATTGCTGGGTTAATAGATATGCTTAGTTTTGTCAAATTTTGTTAAATTTTTCTCTATAAGCATTGTGCCATTTTTGTACAACAATGCCAACAACATTCTATCCAACAATGCCAACAGAGTAGACTGTCAAAATTTTTAATGTTTTGTCAATCTGATAGTTAGAAATGTTATCTCAAAGTAATTTTTCATTTCTTTGGTGGAAAGTTGAACATCTTTTCTGTGTTTTTACTTTATGAGAGCTTTATGAAGATAAAATTCATAGCATAGGATCTGATTTTAAGGGCTATTCTTGTATCTTTTTTAAATAATTGTCTTGTCTTTTGCCCATTTTTTCTATTAAGTTTTCATCATTTTCCTTTAACTTTTGAGTTCTTAATATTTTAGGGATACTTGCCTCTTATTTTCTCTCAATTTGTCAGTTGCCCTTTGACTTTATTTATGATTATTGTTTTTTGCACTGTAAAATTAGAAAGATGTTTACAGTTAGATTGAATTCTTTCTTTCATTGCATCTAGATTTTAAGTCATGGTTAGATGGTCCTTCCTTACACCCAAGTTATGGAAGAATTCCCTCTGCCTTTGCCAAACTTCTAGACTGACCCCGCTCTAATTGTTTAAATCCTCAATCTGTTATCTTTCTGCTCACAGCTGGAAAAAGTCCTCCTATTTTAAAGACTCACATTATATAAGATTGGGTCCACATGGATAACATAGGATACTCTTCCCTGTTTTAAGATCCTTAATATAATCACATCTGCAATGTTCCTTTTGTGATGTAAGATAACATATTCATAGGCTCAGGGTTTTGGGATATGGCTATTACTGTGAGTTGGGCACACTATTTATCTGCCCACCATATTGATCATTTTGGAAGATCAGATCACTGAAATAGTATTGATAAAAGACACCTGTATCAATCTGAATAATATTTATATTAATTTAAATTCTACATTTAGCTATGAACACCTGACTTCATTATGTTTATTGGTTTAGCTGTGTCCATATATTTGTGGAATTATTTCTTTTTTTCACTTTTTATTATATATATCCATATATATATGGATATATATATTTGAATTTATTGTAATTTGTTATATATCACAGCAGAATGCATTTCAATTCACATTAAACATGTATAGTTCAATTTTTCATACCTCTGGTTGTATATAATATAGAGTCACACCATTAATGTCCTCATACATGTACTTAGAGTAATACTGTCCATCTCATTCCACTTCCTTTACTACTCCCATGCCCCTCCCTTCCCTTCCCTTCCATTTGCCTTATCTAGATTTCATCTAATCCTCCCATGCTACACCCCCTTCCCCATTTTGAATCAGCTTTCTTATATTAGAGAAAACATTCATCATTTGTTTTTTTGGGATTGACTTACTTCACTTACCATTATATTCTTCAACTCTATCTATTTGCCTGAAAATGCCATGATTTTATTCTCTTTTAATGATGAGTAATATTCCATTGTGTATATATACCACATTTTCTTTATTCATTCATCTACTGAAGGGCATCTAGCTACTGTGAATTGTGCTAATGTAAACATTGATGTGGCTGTGTCCCTGTAGTATGCCGTTTTTAAGTCCTTTGGTAATAGACTGAGGAGTGGGATAGCTGAGTCAAATGGTGGTTCCATTTTCAGTTTTCCAAGGATTCTCCATACTGTTTTCCTTATTGGCTGCACCAATTTGCAATATATGAGTGTGCCTTTTAAAAGCTATCTATGTTAAGCCCCAGGCCAACATCATTCTAAATGGGGAAAAATTGAAAGCATTCCCTCTAAAATGGGAACAAGACAGGGATGCCTCTTTCACTACTTCTATTTAACATAGTTCTTGAAACACTAGCCAGAGCAATTAGATGAAAGAATTTAAAGAGTCATGGATAGGTAGAGAACTCAAATTAGCACTATTTGATGATAATATAATTCTATACCTAGAAGACCCCAAAAATTCTAGCAGAAAACTTCTAGAAATAACAAATCAATCCAGCAAAGTAACAGGATATAAAATCAATACCCATAAATCAAAGGCATTTCTGTATAGCAGTGACAAATCCTTTGAAAGGGAAATGAGGAAAACTATACTATTTACAATAGCATCAAAAAACAAACACAAAAACAAAACAAAACTTGTGAATCAACAAAAGAGGTGAAAGACGTCTACAATGAAAACTACAGAATGCTAAAGAAAGAAATTAAAGAAGACCTTAGAAGATGGAAAGATCTCCCTTGTTCTTGGAGAGGCAGAATTAATAGTCATAATGACCATACTACTATATAGATTTAATGCAATTCCAATCAAAATCCCAATGACATTCCTCATAGAAATAGAAAGAGCAGTCATGAAATTCATCTGGAAAAATAAGAGACCCAGAGTAGCTAAAGTAATCCTTAGCAAGAGGAGTGAAGCAGGTAGCATCAGTATACCAGACTTTAAACTGTACTACAGAGCAATAGTAATAAAAACAGCATGGTATTGGCACCAAAATAGACTTGTAGACCAGTGGTACAGAATAGAGGACACAGAGACAAACCCACATAATTACAGTTATCTTATATTAGACAAAGGAACCAAAAACTTATATTGGAGAAAAGATAGCCTCTTCAACAAATGGTACTGGGAAAATTGGAAATTCATATGTAACAAAATGAAATTAAACCCCTGTCTCTCACCATAAACAAAACTCAAAGTGGATCAAGAACCTCGGAATTAAACCAGAGGTTCTGTGCCTATTAGAAGAAAAAGTAGGCCCAAATAGCTATCATATCAGATTAGGCCCAGACTTCCTTAATAGGACTTCTATAGTGTAAGAATTAAAATAAAAAAATCAATAAATGGGATAGATTCAAACTTAAAAGCTTCTTCTCAACAAAAGAAACAATCAGTGAGGTGAATAGGAGAGCCTACATTTTGGGAGCAAATTTTTACCACATGCACATCATATAGAACATGAATCTCTAGGATATAAAAAGAACTCAAAAAATCTTTACACACACACATACACATACACACACACACACACACAATAAGACCCAGTCAATAACTAGGTAAGGGAACTGAACAGACACGTCTCAGAAGATGATAAGCAATCAATCAACAAATATATGAAAAAATGTTTATTATGTCCAGAAATTAGAGAAATGCAAATCAAAACTACTCTAAGATTTCATCTCACTCAGTCAGAATTGAGGCTATTAAGAATACAAACAAGAATAAGTGAATTATTTCTTAATGAGTTATTTTCACTGTACTAAAGTTTACACATTATCTTAAATTTTTATTTGAAATTATGTGTGTAGAAAATTCATTATATGTCTATGGATTTTTTTTTCTGAGATGATAAGGGTTGTAAGGCAAATATTATGAAATATTCTTTATAAAATGAGGATATTGGCTCTATCAGAGTTGAGAACCATTGGGCTAGACCACAGCCTAGTGTTTGGTATGAAGAAGATATTCTGTTGAATATATACCATCTTGGAGATATGGTAAATCTTAAATATTTTAAGTAGGTCATATACTTTTATGTTTATCAAATAGATATGATTATTCAAGCAGTTATATCAACTTTCTCATAAAAATATTTAGTAGCTTCTTCATTTACAACATTCCATAATTTACAAAAGCAGAATAATTGTTTTGATCAATTCCTGATTTTTTAAAAAATTTATTTGTTCTTTAGTTATTCATGACAGTAGAATGCATTTTGACATATCATACATAAGTTGACTATAACTTCCCATTTTTTTGGTTGTACATGATGTGGAGTTACACTGGCCGTGTGAATACATGAGCATAGGAAAGTTAATTCTGATTCATTCTACTGTCTTCTTCATTCCTGTCTTCTCTCCCTTTCCTCCACTTCCCCATCCTGTCTGGTGAACTCCCCCTGCCAACACAAATCTATTGTGTGTGAGTCACCATCCACATATCAGAGAGAACATTTGGCCCATGGTTTTCAGGGATTGGATATTCACTTTCTTTCTTTTTTCCTTCCTCCCTCCCTTCCTTCCTTGGATTGAACTCAGGGGAACTTAACCACTGAGCCACACTTGCAGCCCTTTTTAGCATTGTGTTTAGAGACAGAGTCTCGCTGAGTTACTTAGGGCCTTGCTAAGTTGCTGAGGCTGGCTTTGAACCTGGGATCTTTTTGTCTCAACCTCCTCAGCCACTGGGATTACAGGTGTGCACCTTGGTGCTTTGCTGGGATTGGCTAATTTCACTTAACATGGTAGTCTCCAGTTCCATCCATTTACCAGCAAATGTCATAATTTCATTCTTCTTTATGGCTAAATAATATTTCATTGTGTATATGTACCACGTTTTATTTATCTCTTCATTCATTGAAGGGCATCTAGGTTAGTTCTGTAGCTTAGCTATTGTGAATTGAACTGCTGTAAACATTGATGTGGCCACATCACTATAGTATGCTATTTTAAGTCTTTTGGGTACATGCTGAGGAGTGGGATAACTGGTTTAAATGGTGGTTCCATTTCAAGTTTTCTGAGGAGTCTTCCTACTGCTTTTCAAAATGGTTGCACCAATTTGCAGTCCCATCAACAATGTTTGAATGTACCTTTTTCCTCACATTCTCACCGACATTTATTGTTGCTTGTATTCTTGATAATTGCCATTTTGCCTGGAGTGAGATGAAATCTCAGTGTAGTTTTAATTTACATTTCTCTAATTGCTAGTGATGTTGAATATTTTTTCCTATATTTGTTGATTGATCATATTTCTTCTTCTGTGAAGTGCCTATTCAGTTCCTTTTCCCACTTATTGATTGGGTTGTTCTTTTGTTGTTAAATTTTTCGAGTTCTTGATATATTCTGGAAATTAATGCTCTATCTGAGGCAAAGATTTTCTCCCATTCTGTTTTCTCTCTCTTCACCTTCATGATTGTTTCCTTGCTGTGAAGAAGGATTCTTTATTTTACTTCTTGTGCTTTAGGAATCTTGTTGAGGAAGTTGATTTCTAAGCTGACATGATGGAATTTTGGGCCTACTTTTTCTTCTGGTAGTAGCAGTGTTTCTAGTCTAATGCCTAGGTCCTTGATCCACTTTGAGTTGAGTTTTGTGCAGGGTGAGAGATAGGGGGTCCATTTTCATTTTGTTGCATATGGATTTCCAGTTTTCCCAGCACCATTTGTTGAAGAGGCTATCTTTTCTCCAATGTATGTTTATGGCACCTTTGTCTAGTCTGAGATAACTGTAGTTATCTGGGTTTGTCTCTGTGTCTTCTATTCTGTACCATTGGTCTTTATGTCTGTTTTTTTGCCAATACCATGCTGTTTTTGTTACTATTGCTCCTTAGTATAATTTGAGATCTGGTATTGTGATGCCTCCTGCTTTACTTTTATCACTGAGGATTGTTTTGGCTATTCTGGGTCTCTTATTTTTCCAAATGAATGTTATGACTCTTTTTGCATTTCTATGTCATTAGAATTTTAATAGGAATTGCATTAAATATGTATAGTATTTCTACGTATGGCTATTTTGACAATATCATCATCAATTCTTGACTTTTGAGAACTAACCAGTTCTTATAGGATTAAGCAGGAGGCCCTACTTTGAGATAGACTCATGTCATTCTCAAATTATAATATTTTTCCTTACGTTTTTCAAAAATATTTTTTTGATAATTTAATAATTTTTTTGGCGATTTCTTTGAAGTGATCAAAGTTTTTTACTAGAAGGTAATTAATTAATTAACTCATTAATTCTTCAAAATAGGCCAGTAAAATGAAATATTTTGACTTTCAAAATGAAGGGTAAGAAAGATCTTAAGCTTACTGTAGATTAAGGTCAAAGCTTATAAATACAGCACATAATTTATTAATTTTCAAAACATTTTCTTGCCTGCTAGATTATACATCTTTAAAAACAGCAGCAGAGAGCCTCACTGCGAGGTTGGCACTAACTGGGTTGAGGCTCTTGAAGTACCATTTGTTTGATTTGGAATGCTATCCTTCAAGTTAGCTTGATTTGCTTTAGAATGCTACTGTTCTTTTTGCATCACAGTTTGTTCTTTAGTATGGTCTGTTTTCATATTTGCTTGCCTCTAGAAACCAAAACAATAGAACAGAAGATTGATGGAATTTCCATAAATTAAAGATTGTTTTGAAATGATACAATTCCATCCCATGAGTATTTTATTTTTATTACTGAAACTTTGTAAAACATCTTGGTCTTTCATCTTGAGAGATAATATCAAAAGGTGAGTGTAATGGCACATTTTATTTTAAGCTATTTGGTAGATTGCTTGGACTACATGTGAAAGGACATAGCACAGAAGTTATGTATTGAAAAGACAGGATATTTGGTGATTTAACTTTATACTCTTTTAAACTTATAGATAATTATATATTCTAAAGATGCAAAATGTGTCTTATAGATTAATTTTGATAGAACGTTATAAAAGTTCATTTTAAAGAAACTCTTCTGTTGCATAAATTTGTCATTTGTAAATCAGCAAATTTTATATTTGCTTTTGTAAAACAATTCCAATTTGATATTCAAATCTTTTATATATTGAACACTTTTTTTGGTGTGGGGGTACTGGGGATTGAATTCAGGGATGCTTTACCAATGAGCAACATCACTGGTAATTTTAATTTTATTTTTCAAAAAAAATTTGAGACAGAGTCTTTCCAAATTGTTGAAAGTAGTCTCAGAATTTGTGATCATCTTAGTTCGGCCTCCCAAGTCTGTGTGCCGGTACACCTGGATAACGTACATAGAACAGCTTTTAAAACTTTATTTTTTCTTTCTTGATATTGGGGATTGAACCTAGAGGCTCTTAACCACTTAGCTACACCCCGAGCCTGTTTTTTAAGATTTTGAGACAAGGCTTTGCTAAGTTGCTGAGACTGGCTTTGAATTTGTAATCCTCCTGCTTCAGCCTTCTGAGTCACTGGCATTATAGGCGTAAACCACTGCTCCAGACTTCAAACAGCTTCTCCAGGATTCTAGGGCTTTAAATCACTATTTATTTATTTTTCTGTGGCAGTTCTTGCAGTTTATTCATTGTATTCATTAGGGTTAGTAAAGTTAATCTTCCATTTTCTTCCCTTTAGGACTGCATATTCAATATAATTAGAATTTTTAATAGCAGAATTACATTTTTTTGTTCTGTGTGCCTTTTTAAAAGTTTTATAAATATCATGATAATAGCAGAAAGGAATTTTGAAGAAAAGATAAATCACCCTTAATACAACACTATAATGCAACACCTGGCTTCAATTTTGAATATTCTCTTCCAGTTTTACATGTAAACTAACATGTTTTACATATTTATTATGAAAATGAAGGCACATGTTTCATTTTGCTTGTACTTTCCCCTAATTTTATATAAAAATATTTCTATATTGCTTCATCTTTAAAATTTGATTTCTCATGGTAATTCAATAATTAATGTTATTTAATATCATGATTTACCTATGTACTTTTTGTTATATTTTTTAGTAAAGCTTTTACAATTTTTTTTCATATTTATAGATGGACAGCATGCCTTTATTTTATTTGTTTAATTTTATGTGGTGCTAAGGATTGAACTCATTGCCTCACATGTGTTAGGCAAGTGGTCTGCCACTGAACTACAGCCCCAGCACCTTTATTACAGCTTTATAGTTTTATATATAGTAATTCACTTCATCCTGACAAACTCATACATGCATAGAATTCGATTTCTGTTCATGACCCCCTCCTCTCTCCCCCGTTTCCCTCCTGTCCTTTCTCCCCTCTCTGATTCTACTTCCTCTACTCTATTAGAGTTCCTTTTACTTATCTATTAATTTATATGATTGGTTCTTTCTACCTATGCATAAAAATGAAGTTTCCTTTGCTGTGCAGAAACTTCATATATTTATATATGCACATAAAATGATTTTCAAGAATTCATTTTGCATTGCCTCCCCTTACCTATCCCTTCACTCTGTCTCTTGATTCGTCTATATTACTGATTTTCTTTTTGTTTTTATATTATCATATCCTTCCCTCTCACTTTTCTTTATTTTACTATAGCTTCCATGTATGAGAGGAAATATTTGACCCATGATTTTCTTTTTTAAAAAAATTGGTTCTTTTTAGTTATACATGACAATAGAATCCATTTTGATAAAACTATAGAAGCATATATTATATCCTTTTCTAATTAGGACCCCATTCTTGTGGGTGTAAATGATGATATAATTCACTTAGGTATTTTCAAATATGGACTAGGAAATTTATGTCACATTCATTCCACTATCTTTCCTATTCCTATCCCTGCTCCTATACCCTTCATTCCTCTTTGTCGACCTTTGGGTAGAATTCTGAGTGTGGCTTATTTTACTTAGCATGATATTCTCCATTTTGATTTGAGTTTTGTGCAGGGTGAGAAATAGAAGTCTAGTTTCATTTTTCTACATATAGCTATCTAGTTTTCCCAGCACCATTTGCTAAAAAGGCTGTGCTTTTTCTAAAATATATTTTTGGCACCTTTGTCAAATATCAGATGGCTGTAGACCTGAAGCTACTATCATACTAGCTAGTATGATGCCTTTAGTTTTGTTTTTGCTCAAGATTGCTTTTGCTATTTACAGTCTTTTATTATTCTATATGAATTTCAGGATTGTGCTTTCTCCTATGAAAAATGTCACTAGAATTTTGTAAGGAATTGGATTGAATCTGTAGATCAATTTGGGTACTGTCAACAGTTTAACAACATTAATTCTTTCAATTCATGAACATAGTATATCTTTCCTTTTTGTGTGTTTCTCCTTCAGTTTCTTTTTTCAGTGCTTTATAATTTTCATGTATTCATCTTTTACCTCCTCATTTAAATTTATTCTTGCCATCCCTTTTGATGCTATTATAAATGGGAAAATGGGATTATTTTTATATAATTTAACATCAGTACATAGAAATTCTGGCTTTTTAATGTTGATTTGTATCCTGCAACTTTAGTGAATCTATTAGTTACAACAATTTTTTTTTGGTGTGTGTGTATGTGTGTAGAATCTAAGTATTTCTAAGTATTAGATAATGTCATCTAGAAAGAGATAATCTTCTTCCATTTAAATTTGGATATCTTTTATTTCTTTTTTTTCCCTAATTGATCTAGGACTTCTAGTACTTTATTGAATACATTGTTGAGAACAGAATTCCTTATTTTGTTCCTGAAATTCCAGGTTTTGCCATTGAGTATGAGGTTAGGTCATATGTCGCCTTTATTCTGGAATATATGGGTTTTATACCTAGTTTTTGAGGGTTTTTGTCATGAAAGAATGTTGACTTTTTCTCCCACTGTATTTTTAGCATCTTTTGAGATGGTTCTATGACTTTATCCTTCATTCTATTAATATGGTGTGTCATATTTATTGATCTGTTTATTTTGGGACATTTTTACATCCCAGGGATAAATTCCTCTTGATTACATTGCATAATCATTTTAATGTGATGTTGAATTTAGTAGCAAACTAAACTAGCAAAGTATTTTATTGAGGATATTTGTACTTATTTTCATTAGGGATGTTGGCCTGTAATTTTCTTTTCTTGTAATATTCTTATCTGATTTTGTTGTCAGAATTATGCTGGCTTTGTGAAAATTAATTTGGAAGTACTCCCTATACTTCAATTTTTTGGAAGTGCTTGAGAAGTATTTGGTGTTAATTCTTGTTTTTAAAAAAATTTTATTGGTGCGTTAGTATTATACATAATATTGGGGTTCATTATGCCATATTGATACATACACATTATGTAACTTAATCAATTTAATTTTTCTTTAAATGTTTGGAAGAATTTGTCATTTAAGCCTTCAGGGGCTGGGCTTTTTCTGTTGGCAGGTTTTTGGTTACAGAGTTAATCTCTTTACCCATTATTGATTTGTTATGATTTTTTAATTTTTTCATGATTTAGTCCTAATAGGTTATAGATTTCTAGGAATTTATTTTTCTAGGTTACCTAATTTGTCATTACATAGTAGCTTTTTATGATTCTTTTTCTGTGGTAACATTTGTGGTACCTCCTCTTTTGTTTACAATTTTATTTATTTGAGTCTCTGCTCCTTTTTTCTTAGTTGATCTAACTGAAAGTTTGTCAATTTTATTTTTTAAAAGTATCAACTGTAGTTACATTTGTATTTTCTATTGTTTTCTGTTCTGTTCTCTAATATATCTATTTCTTATGTGATCTTTATGATTTCATTTCTTCTATTATCTTTTAGTTTGTTATATTTCTTTTATTTGTTTACTCATATGTCTATTTCAAAATTTGAGCTATAATCTGATATCGTTTTTGTGGTTCAACTATTAGGAACTCTCTCAATAGGTTTCTGTGTCCTACCCATCACTATGATTTTTTAAATTTGCTTTTTTTCTATTGTTTGCTTTTAGTATGTCTTTACTTTCTGATTTCCTAAGATGCATCCAACTAAGTGTGTGTGTTTGTGTGTGTGTGTGTGTGTGTGTGTGTGTGTGTGTGTGTATGTGAGTACTGGTTGTGCAGGACCACATTTAATTTCTAGTATTTTTCAAAAAAGTTTCTCTTAGTTATTTCTAGTTTCATAACATAGTGTTTAGGAAAGATAGTTAATATTTCAGTCTTCTTAAATTTATTGAAACTAATTTTGTGGACTAACATGTGATCCGTATCAGAGAATGATTCATGTGTGCTTGAAAACAATATATGATTACTTGTTGAATTGAAAGTTCTATATATGTCTATTAAGTCTATTTGGTCTGTAGTGTTGTTCAGATCTGCAGTTTCCACCTTGATTTTCTGTCTATATGATATATCAATCTTTTAAAGTGAGATATTGAAATTTCCTACTATTATTGTTTTGCTGCCTTTTTCTCTTTTTAGGTCTAATTAATATTTACTTTATAAATTTAGGTTCTCCCATGTATGGTGTACATTTATTTACAGTTGCTATATCCACTTGATAAATTGACTCCTTTATCATTGTATGATGACTTTGTTTGTCTCTTAGGAGTTTTAGATTTAAAGGTGATTTTTTTTCCCCCCCTGATATAAGTGGAGTCATTGCTGCTCTCTTTTGCTTGCCGTGTGCAATTTGCAATTTGCAATTTACCTCCCCCCCACCATTCTCTTTGACATTCAGCCTATGTGTGTCTTTAAGACTAAGGGGAGTTTTATATCTTTGTAGACAACTTTGGTAGGAAAAACCCTTCTGTAGTCACTTCAGCAGGAGACTCTTTGGGCAATCTAGTGGGGTTTTGGATGGTCTTGCTGTTGAATCTTTGAGTCAGTAGTCAGTACGTAAGTCAACGGGTGGGTAGGTCTGGATCCTAGGTCCATGAGAGCTGACCTGATCTTGGCAAGCCTTGAGCCTGAGTCTATAGGACCTAACTTGTCAATGGGGCAGCCCTAGCATCTGGGTTCATGGGAATGGACCTGATCTTAAGTCCATGGGTTCTATCTGATGCCAGGGCCCTTGATGGCCTAAATTCCTTTTAAAGTCTACACTTGGCTTCTTACTTAATTGAAGCAATATACTTTTTTGGGGGGTGGGGGTGGGGGTAAATGGATATCTTTGTGTTATCTTAACAAATTTAGTTACCATGAGATATTTATTAGTTTTGTAAAAGCTCACTAGGAGGGCTTTGGCATGTGTATAAAAATAAACATTACAAACAAAGCCAAGTCCATTAGCCCAAGGGAGAAAACAGAAGAAAAATGACCAAGAAATCCTACTAAATAAGGAACTCTAGTTTGAAAGGTATTTCTTTTACCATTCCTGATGATCCATAATCTCTGAGAAGGAAAGAATTTCGAATTTGGGAATTCTCTGTGGATTAATTCCAAGGATAAGGGCATAGTATAATGAAGTTGTAGTGATATTGGTAACAACAAACTGGTATGCTTGATCATCACCCTTGAAATTTTGTTTTAAATGTACTTTACAATAATTTCCATTAGAGGTCTTAGGGGAACCTTTTAAGAGACTCAGAATTTTATAGTTATTTAAGACTACTATAAGAATGAGGAGTTTCCAAAGATTAGTAAGATTAATGATGATGTTATATATGTATAAACATTCATCTTTTCTAAAAAAGAAAATAATTAAGTATATAACTTATATTTAAAAATTTGTGTTTTTTAAATGCCATATATTTTATGTATACAATCCATTTTTGAAAATAAGAAGTGAATGTATGCTTTTCAGTTATATCACCTTGTTGCCTTGTATGAGTCCTACATGCTTTTTTTAATTTCCCTCTTATTATAAAAATCTTCTATTCAGGATCCATACCACTTTCTAAATAGAACATTACTAATGATTTTCAAGTTGTTCTTATAGTAGAGGCAAGGCTTTCTGAACTGTTTGAAGTGCAAGCCTTTGGTGGGAATCATAGTGATAGAGCCAAAAGGACATAGAAGGGAAAGAGCACTGTTTAATAGAACTGAACTCATGTCTCCGGACTTGTAGTTGAAGTATCATGTGATTTGAGGTGGTAGAAGCTGCTAAAATCTCAGTTTTATGCTCTATTGACTCCTGTTAAAAGATAATAACTTGAAGAATGACCTTAGACAGCTCAGCTCCTGTGGTGCTTTCTGTTCATTTCCTGTGGTTTTCTTAAACGCTCCCAGATTTAGGTGACTGTAGGCGGGCATCCTTGCTCTGGGGAGGATTGCTGGGGAGGATTCCACTGTGCTGTCACATAAGTGGAAAGGTGGGTAGATTATAGTTTGTCCTTTAAGTGCAAGGATTTTGTTTTTTAAATCTTTGGAAGCTTATTATCTGTGCTGCCTCAGACAAGAGACTCTTCTTTAATGACTCCCAAATCCATTAGCACTTTCCAATTTTCCCGCCTAGTAAGCAGGTGTTTGGCTTCCTGCTACACAATGTCTCCCATGGAGGAGCAGTTCAAGAAAGCAGTTTTTTGTTTTGTAAGGATGGTGACAAAAGGGATACATTAAATCAGTCAAAAGAGTTATCAAGTACTAAAGCCATGGCACACTTCTTAGACTTTCTCCACCCTCTTCACGCCAATTACCAGTCTTACCTTACTTGCTTTTTGTAGAATTCAGGGTAACTTACAGACATTTCCTGTGACTCCAGTCCATCATCCCTGGACCCATTATTGAGGCTTTGGTGCAAAACACATTTGTCTTAAGGAATTTTACTTTACAGTTATAAAGAACACATCATTTGTCTCACTTTTACATTTGTAGATATCTAATTAGAATATGTTGCATTCCATAATCCATTCATTAGGGAGTAGTAAGAGTGACTTTTTAAGAATATAAATAGGATTATGTCATTTCCCTACTTAGAATACATGAATGGCTTTTTTATCCTTAGAATAAAATTTTAAAAACTCCTATTTTTGGTAATTAGAATTGAACCCAGGGGCACTTGACCACTGAGCCATATCCCGAACCCTTCTTTATATTTTATTTAGATACAGAGTTTTGCTGAGTTGCTTATAGCCTTGCTAAGTTGCTGAGGCTGGGTTTGAACTGACAATCATCCTATCTCAGCCTCCCGAGTCACTGCGATTATAAGTGAGCACTGCTATGCCTGGCCAAAAAACTCTTTATTTGGACTTCTGAGCCCTCCATCAATGAAGTTACCTATTAGAATCATTCAAGGATATTTGAAAAATCTCCCTGTCCAAGCCCTACCTTCAAAGAGTCTGAAGTAATTGGCATTATATGAGATCTGGACTTCAGTGTTTTTAAATTTTAATTAAAAAATCAAAGCAGGGTTGAGAACCACTGCCGGGTGTCCCACGATTGCCTTTTCAAACTTCTCCCTCCATGCTACACACTCTGTTGATGATGTATTAGTCTCACTGGTTACTTTTAGTCCTTTAAATCTGTCTAGTTTCTCTCTGCTTCAAAGCATTTTCACAAATCACTAGTTGCAAAGGCATTATGAAACAATGTTTCTAGTTTTCTAATATATATATATAATATATAAAATAGGAGAGAGAGTAGAATGACATTTGGTTGCTTATCTTAATTTTATATATATATATATATTGCCTTATTCGCACCTACCCTGACCTTGGCTTTCTGTATTATTTTAAGATCTTTAGTTGAGTTGGTTGTTAGTAAGATAGTGGATTTTATTACTGGTTAGCTTCAAGAAGAGAATTTTGCTTTATGTTAATAAAATAAATCTTTAGCTAGATTCAAAATCAACTTCCTATCAATGGCAGAGTAACATAGGCTTGTAATATCAATATCTTATCATATACATAAAAGGAAACGTTTATTTTATATGTGACAGGTTAAAAATAGTTCTTTAAAAAAACTTGAGGAAGAGGCATGGGAGAGTTTACAAATAATTTTACAGTATATGTATAACGAGAGGCCTTTTTAAGATCAAACATAAATGACACTGAAGAATGTTGGACTCATGCCCTGTGTTCTGCTCCCTGAGCGTGCTTAGACTCTGTAAATGTCTTTGTTTCTATTCTAAGACCTAAAAGTTATTCACATTCTGTGTTTGGACAATATTTATGCAGTATTATGCTAATAGGTATGGACATAATTAATATTTAATGCAAATTTAATAGTTTAAATCAGTTAATCTTAGTGTATTCTTTTATTCCTTTAAATCCTAGATTTTCTTAAGTGTTCATATGATTGATGACACACAGACAGACAGACAGAGACACACACACACACACATCTCATATAATATATACGGGAATTTTTGTGGAAAGCCAACAGAATTCCAACTAGTTTCTTTTTTAAAACAAAATGATAATGCTTATTTACCCCTATCAAAAATATTAAATGCCTAACATCTATGTTTAAGTAAGAGAATGAAAAATCAAATCCACCTAGAGATATTCTTTGTTGCCTACAACTAATCACTACTTTTAGACTCCTCTCAAAAAAGTTGATTGAGACTATAAGAAGAAATTGATTTGTTTGTGAAGCAAGCCTGAGAGGTATATAATTGGTACATTCCTCTGTTAACTGTTAATCTACCCATGGATTAATTAATCCAAACTAGTTCTTTTTCTTTGTTGCCCTATTTATTATATCCTTGAGGACAACCCAGCTCTTCTTATTAATTGTGTGTTCTTGATTGGGTAAACTTTAACCTTTTTGTACCTTGGTTTTCTCATCTGTAAAAAGAAGACAATAATTGTACCTATCCTTTAAAGTTGGAAGGATTACATGAGTTAATATATGTAAGGTTCTTAGTGCCTAGTGAGCTTTTCAAAGTTATTTAGTTGCTATAATTTTTACTTATGTTTTAAATTCTTTAACATAGCTATTCCTGTGATGACTTGATCAATGGGACCCATTTTTTTCTGTCTCATTTTCAAGAATTGTGCTGCTTCTGATTTGGTGTCAATATTGTGGTTATTATGACTGTGTGTCAACTTTTGTGTTGGGCATTAGAAAGATTGGATTCAGATTTTAGTTATTCTTACAGTGTGCATTTTGTTTACTATCTTTTCCTTTCTTGGTTTCATCTTTCTTTGTTTAGTTTTATTTATTCACTTATGTTTAATTTTATAATATCTTAAACAAATTTTTGCAATTCAAGTTAAATACTTTCTGAAACTGTTCTAGGTTCATATACAAGGTGAAAATGTGTATTGTTTTAAGCTGAGTTGCAATCAAGTTCTTTATACAGTTTGATATCCTACTTTTTGTCATAATCATTTTAGTTCCTTATTAGAAAAATTACATATGTATTATATATGTAAATTACATATGTATTAAATATAAAATTTTATGTTCTATCAATATCATAATTTTACTTACATTTCATATTATATTTAAGAGATATGGTTAAAATTTCTTTATACACTGAAAATATGTATCTTTCCAAATGATATTATAATTTGAAAGTAATTCTATCTAATTCTAGCCACTCCATACACAACCACCTTTTATACAGTTATTTTTTTGAGCTAATGACTTATATGTGTATTTCTCAAGAGACTCATTAAAAAATTAGCTTAGACTATTTCAAAAGTCCTATAAATATTTGAGGCATATAATTGCTTTAAGTTTCAAATTTATATCCTTTGATATATTTCATACAGTTTTGCTTCTCATTTTATTAGGACACTTTGATTTTTCATTCAGTTTCTCTGTTGCAAAAGAAAAAAGCATAATTTATTATGAAACAGGATCTTAGGAACTATTATGAAACAGGATCTTAGGAACTATATGGATGTTTTCCAGGGATCTGAATGAAGGTGAGGTGATGAAGGTTAGACAATGGTAGCTTGAAAGGAACTAGGTTTCATGTCCTGTTGTTTTCAAATTTTTAAGGAAATGCAGAAAGAGGAAATGGTTCAGGCTTATGATATCATTAGTGCTATTTTTATTCTCTTAAGTTCAAAGGTTCTAGGGATAAGAACAATATATGTAAAAATGAGGACATTCATCTTTTTTGAGTTTTTATTAGTGTGCTTTCAAGATGTCCATTAAAAAAAGAGCACATTTTAACTTTCCAACAAAGAGGTACAGGTAGGCAGGAAGAATAAGGAAATCATATATATGAAATTATAAATATATGTATATATATAATATATGTTAAGATAAATAAAATATTGAAATGTTAATTTTAGGGTGCTAAAAATTAAATCCTTTATAGACTTAAACATGTGAAATGGCTTTACTGTTTTAACGATAAACTATTACCTAAAATTAATTCAAGTAATTGACCCATTTAGATTATACCAGAATTTTTCTGTTAGTTTTTTTTTAAATTTTTTTATTGGTTGTTCAAAACATTACAAAGCTCATAATATATCATCTTTCATACATTTGACTCAAGTGGGTTATGAACTCCCATTTTTACCCCCAATACAAATTGCAGAATCACATCGGTTACACACTCACATTTTTACATAATGGCATATTAGTAACTGTTGTATTCTGCTACCTTTCCTATCCCCTACTATCCCTCCTCCCCTCCCCTCTCATCTTCCCTCTATCTCATCTGCTGTTGTTCAATTCTCTCCCTTGTTTCCCCACCCCTCTCCTCTCACAACCTCTTATATGTAATTTTGTGTAATATTGAGGGTCTCCTACCATTTCCATATGATTTCCCTTCTAACTCCCCTGCCGCCACTCGTCTCTGTTTAATGTTAATCTTTTCCTCATGCTCTTCCTCCCTGTTCTGTTCTTAGTTGCTCTCTTTATATCAAAGAAGACATTTGGTATTTGTTTTTTAAGGATTGGCTAGCTTCGCTTAGCATAATCTGCTCTAATGCCATCCATTTCCCTGCAAATTCCATGATTTCGTCATTTTTTAGTGCTGCGTAATACTCCATTGTGTATAAATGCCACATTTTTTTTATCCATTCATCTATTGAAGGGCATCTAGGTTGGTTCCACAGTCTAGCTATTGTGAATTGTGCTGCTATGATCATTGATGTGGCAGTATCCCTATAGTATGCTCTTTTAAGATCCTCAGGGAATAGTCTGAGAAGGGTGATAGCTGGGCCAAATGGTGGATCCATTCCCAGCTTTCCCAGGAATCTCCATACTGCTTTCCAAATTGGCCTCACCAATTTGCAGTCCCACCAGCAATGTACAAGTGTACCCTTTTCCCCACATCCTCGCCAGCACTTGTTGTTTGACTTCCTAATGGCTGCCAATCTTACTGGAGTGAGATGGTATCTTAGGGTGGTTTTGATTTGCATTTCTCTGACTGCTAGAGATGGTGAGCATTTTTTCATGTACTTGTTGATTGATTGTATGTCCTCCTCTGAGAAGTGTCTGTTCAGGTCCTTGGCCCATTTGTTGATTGGGTTATTTGTCATCTTATTGTTTAATTTATTGAGTTCTTTGTATATTCTGGATATTAGGGCTCTACCTGAAGTGTGAGGGGTAAAAATTTGTTCCCAGGATGTAGGCTCTCTATTACCTCTCTTATTGTTTCTCTTGCTGAGAAAAAACTTTTTAGTTTGAGTAAGTCCCATTTGTTTATTCTTGTTATTAACTCTTTGGCTATGGACGTTCTATTAAGGAATTTGGAGCCCGACCCCACAGTATGTAGATCTTAGCCAACTTTTTCTTCTGTCAGACGCAGTGTCTGATATCTAGCTCCTTGATCCATTTTGAGTTAACTTTTGTGCATGGCAAGAGAAAGGGATTCAGTTTCATTTTGTTGCATATGGATTTCCAATTTTCCCAGCACCATTTGTTGAAGATGCTATCCTTCCTCCATTGCATGCTTTTAGCCCCTTTATCAAATATAAGAAAGTTGTAATTCTGTGGATTGGTCTCTGTGTCCTCTATTCTGTACCATTGGTCCACCTGCCTGTTTTGGTACCAGTACCATGCTGTTTTTGTCACTATTGCTCTGTAATATAGTTTGAAATCTGGTATTGCTGTACCACCTAATTCACACTTCCTTCTTAGAATTGCTTTTGCTATTCTGGGTCTTTTGTTTTTCCATATGAATTTCATAATTGCTTTGTCTATTTCTATAAGAAATGCCCTTGGGATTTTGATTGGCATCGCATTAAACCTGTAGAGAACTTTGGGTAATATCGCCATTTTGATGATGTTAGTTCTGCCTGTCCATGAACAGGGTACATTTTTCCATCTTCTAAGATCTTCTTCTATCTCTCTCTTTAGGGTTCTGTAGTTTTCATTGTATAAATCTTTCACCTCTTTTGTTAGGTTGATTCCCAAGTATCTTATTTTCTTTGAGGATATTATGAATGGAGTAGTTTTCCTCATTTCCATTTCAGAAGTTTTTTTGCTGATATACAGGGATGCCTTTGATTTATGCATGTTGATTTTATATCCTGCCACTTTGCTGAATTCATTTATTAACTCTAGCAGTTTCTTTGTAGACCCTTTTGGGTCTGTTAAATATATTATCATGTCATCCGCAAATAGCGATAATTTAAGTTCTTCTTTTCCTATTTTTATGCCTT
This sequence comes from Urocitellus parryii, assembly GCF_045843805.1. Lineage (NCBI taxonomy): Eukaryota > Metazoa > Chordata > Mammalia > Rodentia > Sciuridae > Urocitellus > Urocitellus parryii. Next base: position 43,899,543 of record NC_135532.1, on the reverse strand, counting down.
TAATTTCTTTTGTCTGTCTAATTGCTCTGGCTAGTATTTCAAGAACTAAATTGAATAGAAGTGGTGATAGAGGGCATCCCTGCCTCGTTCCAGATTTTAGAGGGAATGCCTTCAGTTTTTCTCCATTTAGGATGATGCTAGCCTGAGGTTTAGCATATATAGCTTTTACAATGTTGAGGTAAGTTCCTGTTATCCCTAGTTTTTCTAGTGTTTTGAACATAAAGGGATGCTGTACTTTGTTGAATGCTTTTTCTGCATCTATTGAGATGATCATATGGTTCTTATCTTTAAGTCTATTGATATGGTGAATAGCATTTATTGATTTCCATATATTGAACCAGCATTGCATCCCAGGGATGAATCGTACTTGATCATGGTGCACAATTTTTTTGATATGCTTTTGTATTTGATTCGCCAGGATTTTATTGAGAATTTTTGCATCCAAGTTCATTAGAGATATTGGTCTGTAGTTTTATTTCTTTGAAGTGTATTTGTCTGGTTTCGGGATCAGGGTGATGTTGGCCTCATAGAATGAATTTGGAAGAGCTCCTTCTTTTTCTATTTCTTGAGATAGCTTGAAAAGTATTGGTATTAATTCTTCTTTGAAGGTTTTGTATACCCATCTGGTCCAGGGCTTTTCTTGGTTGGTAGTCTTTTGATGGCTTCTTCTATTTCTTTCTTTGTTATTGGACTGTTTAAATTGTGTGTGTCTTCCTGACTCAATCTGTGCAGATCGTATGACTTAAGAAATTTATCGATATCTTCACTATCTTCTATTTTATTGGAATATAGAGTTTCAAAATACTTTCTAATTATCTTCTGTATTTCTGTAGTGTCTGTTGTGATATTGCCTTTTTCATCCCGTATGTTAGTAATTTGAGTTCTCTCTCTTCTTCTCTTCGTTAGCATGGCTAAGGGCCTGTCGATCTTATTTATTTTTTCAAAGAACCAACTTTTAGTTTTGTCAGTTTTTTTTCAATGGTTTTTTTTTGTTTCAATTTCGTTGATTTCTGCTCTGATTTTAATTGTTTCTTGTCTCCTACTACATTTGCTGTTGTTTTGCTTTTCCTTTTCTCGGTTTTTGAGGTGTAGTGTGAGTTCATTTATTTGTTGGCTTTTTTCTTTTTTTGAGTAAAGAACTCCAAGAAATGAATTTCCCTCTTAAAACTGCTTTCATTGTGTCCCATAGATTCTGGTATGTTGTGTCTGAATTGTCATTTGTCTCTAAGAATTTTTTTAACTCCTCTTTTATGTCTTCCTAACCCATTGATCATTCAGTAACATATTGTTCATTTTCCAAGTGATGTAGGATTTTTCCTTCCTTCTTTTATCATTGATTTCCAGGTTCATTCCATTATGATCAGATATGGTGCATGGTATTATCTCCACACCTTTATATTTACTAAGAGTTGCCCTATGGCATAATATATAGTCTATCTTTGAGTAGGATCCATGTGCTGCTGAGAAGAACATGTATCCACTTGATGATGGTTGATATATTCTATATATGTTGGTTAAGTCTAGGTTATTGATTGTCCTATTGAGTTCTATAGTTTCTTTATTCAGCTTTTGTCTAGAGGATCTGTCTAATGGAGAGAGCGGTGTGTTGAAGTCACCCATAATTATTTTGTTGTGGTTTATTTGACTCTTGAACTTGAGGAGAGTTTGTTTTATGAACGTTGCAGCACCATTGTTTGGTGCATACAAATTGATAATTGTTATGTCTTGTTGGTGGATGGTTCCTTTTAACAGTATATAGTGTACTTCTTTATCCCTTTTGATTAACTTAGGTTTGAAGTTGATTTTATTTGATATGAGTATGGCCACTCCTGCTTGCTTCCGAGGGCCATGTGAGTGGTATGATTTTTCCCAACCTTTTACCTTCAGCCTATGTATGTCTTTTCCTATCATATGAGTCTCCTGAAGGCAACATATTGTTGGATTTGTTTTTTTGATCCAGGTTACTAGCCTATATCTCTTGATTGGTGAATTTAGGCCATTAACATTTAAGGTTACAATTGAAATATGGTTTGTACTTCCAGTCATGTTTTTTTATTTATTTATTTTAGTTTGGCTAGTTTTTACCTTTTGGTTATTTTCCTTCCCCTTTACTGAGATACCTCCCTCTGTTAGTTTTGGACACTATTTTTCAATTCCTCTTCTTGTAGTATTTTGCTTAAAATGCTTTGCAATGCTGGTTTTCTGGCTGCGAATTCTTTTAGCTTTTGTTTATCGTGAAAGATTTTAATTTCATTGTCAAATCTGAAGCTTAATTTTGCTGGATACAGTATTCTTGGTTGGAATCCATTATTTTTCAGGGTTTGAAATACATTGTTCCAGGATCTTCTCGCTTTCAAAGTCTGTGATGAAAAATCAGTCATTAACCTAATTGGTTTACCCTGAATGTAATCTGCCTTCTTTCTCTCGTAGCTTTTAATATTCTCTCCTTGTTCTGTATGTTGGCTATCTTCATAATTATATGTTTTGTAGTTGGTCTATTACGGTTTTGAATGTTTGGGGTCCTGTAGGCTTCCAGGATTTGGCAGTCCATTCCATCTTTCATCTCTGGGAAGTCTTCTAGAATTATTTTATTTAATAGGTTGTCCATTCCTTTGGTTTGGATCTCTATGTCTTCTTCTATCCCGATGACTCTCAAATTTGTTTTTTTTATGACATCCCATATCTCTTGCATAGATTACTCGTGAGATTTAAGCATCTTTTCTGTGTTGACTATGTTCTTTTCAAGTTGATAAACTTTGTCTTCATTATCTGATGTTCTTACTTCTACTTGATCTAGTCTATTTATAATATTCTTGTTTGAGTTTTTAATTTGGTTTATAGTTTCCTGCATTTCTAGGATTACTGTTTGATTTTTTTTTAAGATCTCTATCTCCTGGTAAAGCTCGTTCTTTGCCATTTGAATTTGTTTAATTCGTTTTCAAAATATACTTTCATTGCTTGTACCTGCTGTCTCATGTATTCTCTAATATTCCTTTCCATCTGAGTTAGGTATGCCTTGAGTTCTTTCCCTATCCATGTTTCTGATGCTTCTAGGTCTTCCTGTAGAATTAAGTTGTCCTGCATTGTTTGTACTCCTTTTTTCCCTCGTTTTTTCATGTTATTCACATTACTTTCCAGCTCTATTTGATTGCTGTGTTTCTGCTCTCTCCTATAGATTTGTTTTGGTTTTGTATATCTCTGTTGTCTCTCCTTTGTGTTGGTAGACTATGCCTGCTAAAGTGGATTCCGCTGGGAAGGAATTCCGATGGCCGAGCTCCAGTGACATCAGCTCTCTGCTATGGAGGGCCCCAGGCTCCTTGCCCGGGTGTCCAAATGGGGGGTGGTACTGGACTGTCTCTGATTGGTTTCAGCTCCTGGTCGCCGGCGGGCAGGCGGTCTCCAGCTGCCCAGTCGCACGGGCAGCGGTCCGGCTGTCGCCGGCGGGCAGTCGCGCGGTTGGTCGCCAGCGGGGCGGGCAGTCTCCAGCCGCCAGGTCACATGGGCAGCGGGCCGGCTGTCGCCGACGGACGGGCAATCTCTAGCCGCCGAGTCGCGAGGGCCTGGCCTCTAGTTCCCTGGTTTCTCTTGCTAGTCCTGGCTTCTCCTGCTAGACCAGTCTTCCCCTGAGTGATGCCTCTTGGCAGTTCAAACTGTACTCTGGGCCTGCCGTTTGCTGGGTGTGGAGGGTGGCCATTGAGAACCCCGGCACTCTATTGTTTTGATTTTTTCCGCTTGCCCCTCCCCCAGTGCTGGCAAGACAGGCTTATGGGAGGGGGAGATGGAGGTCAGGTGTCTCTAGCTTTCCCCGCGTCTTTATGCAGGCTGGTTCTGATAATCCCTCCCCCGGAAAGCCTAGGAGAGATTTTATGCGAATTCCCCACTGTATGGGAGATGGGCTGAGTAACACACACCTGTTTTATTGTTGCAATCTGTAGGAGACTGGTGGTGGTTACTTCAGCTCTCCAAGATGGTGGCCACTGGCTTCCTTGGTGGAGTTTCTGTTGTTAGTTTGTTTTTATTAGGTCCTATTATTCTGTGAAGGCTTAGTTTGATATTCTTGCATCCTCTCACAATTGGAAATAACTTTGGATTTTTTTTTAAGAGAGAGAGAGAGAGAGAGAGAGAGAATATTTTAATATTTATGTTTTAGTTATTGGCGGACACAACATCTTTGTTTGTATGTGGTGCTGAGGATCGAACCAGGGCCGCACACACGCCAGGCGAGCGTGCTACCGTTTGAGCCACATCCCCAGCCCAGGATTTTAATTAATATTGAGAAAAATAAGGGCAACTATTTTCGTTAAGAAAAGGCTGGGATTTTTATCTTTAAATGTAGCATCTTATTTATAAAACTGACAGCTTATATAAATGGAATGTCATTTTTTCTTCTGAGGATGGTTTTTATTTTAATGCAAAGATATATTAGAAATGAAGAATGATTCTTTCTAACATGAAGGTATGCAGAGAGTTTAGGTGATAAAACTTGAACTGAGGTAATCTTGTAAGAAATGTCAAATATTTTCCATTTTTCACTACTTTGTTTTAATGCTAACCTTAAACATTTAAATGATTGAAAAAAAGGAAGAATATTTCTGATCTGTACTTGTTGTTAGCATTAACAGCATTGAACTATGTTGATCTGTTATAGCTTGTTATGTAGCACGAAATAATTATTTTGTTTTACTTCAGTAAATGTAAGGGAGTCTTTGCTCATTTGGAAAGAGAAGCTGAATTCTCATCATTTGTATTGATAAATTTTACTTGAATGAATAAGCACTATAAGCATTGTGTGAACTAATAAGATATTAAAGTACTTTGGAATCATGACCAAATGAAATTGTACTTTTTTTTTTTAATGTCATGCAGAATTGTGGTTCAGGAATGAAGAATTCTACTAAAATTAAAATAATAAAAAATGTTCAACAGTTGTTAGCCTTAGCTCCTTAGTACTCTAAACTTCTGCATCAGAGTCACCTTCCTCATTTTCCTTTTCCTGGACCCAAACAGAAGATTTATGAGCAGAATTGTGCTCATATGTTTTCAGTCTGCAGCTGAGATTTTCAAAGTTAACACCCAGCCATTTCTTGCAAATAGGGTATCAGGAGATCCTTTGGTCATGCCACCTACTCTCTTAATTCCAATAGGAAGGAAACAAGCCTTATGTTTTCCTTTTGTTTCTTTCATTCTTTCATCTTTATTCTATGCTATTTTGTACATTTTGTATAGTTGAGGAATATCATAAATCCTATTTGAAAAAGGAAGGCATATAAGTAAATGAGACAAAGATTCACATTAGCTTAATGTCTTACAAAGCAGTGCATCCTGCCTGGGAGGTATATCAGAATTATCTACATAATGTTAATAAAAAAAGATAGGTAGAATGAATGTATTTTATCAGAATCTTAAAACTGGTGGGGTCTAAGCTTTGTGTTTTCCGAAAGTTCCCCAGCTGTTTCTGATATGTACCTTTAATTTTGAATCATTATTATAAGCATGTTTTCAGTTTGATTATCTAGGACAGTATGTGCTTATCTCCATGGTGAATATTTTTATGGAATAGTAAGTACTAAGAGTTTTAAGTTTACTTTGTTTTAATACTAACTTTAAGGAGATTTTGTATGTGTGTGTGTATACACACACATATAAATATATACTTGACTTTTAAAAAAAATTATGAAAATTACTCACAAGCACTTTTATTTTGGATATTGTCATATTTTTCTTGCAGAGCAATCTATTTGCTATTCTATACCAACTAGGAATTAGCTCATTGCCACTATGCACCATCCTGCTAAGTACTAATGATAGGGATGTGTTTAATGTTGGCTGTTCTAACTATCATGGGCAGCATATGTTGATACTATTCCTCCAGTTTGCGTAAGATTTAAAATTCATAGTTGAAGAACTAAATAAAATTATTAAAAGACTTAGGCCAAATTTTAATAATGTGTTAGAAGGACTTGCTGAATTTGAATGTTGTTTATTAATTGTCTTTGATTCAGCACGAATGTATTACATTTTTAAGTTAATACCTTTTTATAGTGTGAACATGGACATAGTAAGACTTACGTTTTAATCTTGAGTTCAGAACAGACCTGTTACCATTGTAAATATAAGAAAACTCATCAATGTTTTATCTACTTAAAAGTTTCAGTGGTTATCAAAGAATTTATAAAAGACTTTAAATTTTTGTGTAATATTGACTATAAAAGTTCAGCTTGTTTGATGTATGTGGCATAAAATGTATCTGAAGTTGCTAACAGTAAAGAAATTATTGCCTTCAATCTTAATACATGTAAGAAAAAATTGTTCATGTCATATGGCACTAATCTTGTACAGTAGATATTTATATATCATAAATATTAATAGTTTGTTTAAGTCTGTTACACTATTTTAGTTCTAGCATAATGTGTGTGTACCTTAAAAATTTGCTTGTAAGTGCCATGCTATTGTTTCTGAATTCCTGTACCTCATCTGATGACTGTCCTCCTAGATTTCCTCCATTATCAAGCCTCTTTTAAAAATAATTAGTCACTGTGATAGGCTGTAGTGGCTTTTCAGGAGAACTCATCAACTGCAAGAAAATGCACATTCTTGATAAGGATCTCTGAAGGTTGATTTTACATAGTCTCTCATTTAAAAATGGAATCAGTGCATTTTACTCCCTGCAGGAGTAGAACTGAGTTAAATTCCATTAAATTATTGCTATTATCTAAATGAACATTTTAAAAGAGAAGGAAATGCTCAATGAAAGGAGAAGGGGGAACAAATCCTCACTCTTACTATGTAATGCTAACAGATAATAGGAGGAAAACTTTAAGCTTTCTGATAATCTTTCTTTTTGGTGAATTTGAGAAGATGACTTCCCAGTTGTTATATGAAATATTATGTACAGAAAGAGGGCCAAATCCATGTCTTAAAAATTAACTTTTTTTGTGATTTCTGCAATTGGTTTTAGGATATGACAGCTCGTGATCTGCTCCAGCAGAGATACACACTTCCAAATGGAGACACTGCCTGGAGGTCCTCACCCCTTGTGAATGCTGCTCTGGAAGGCAAGCTGGTCTTGTTGGATGGCATTCACCGGGTCAATGCTGGCACACTTGCTGTATTGCAGAGGTTTGTATGAGTCACACACTCATACACAAAAAACCCAAAACACACAAATATGCAGACACACACCATGTCGACTTAAGCAGTAGACATGGATTGCTCCCATTTTTTTTTTTAAACTGGGTTTCTACATCTTGAAAAGCTCATATTTCCGTGTCCGAGTAGAATGTGAGATTACTTTTTTTTACAGATATATTACAGCAGAAATCCAAATAATGAACATTTTGGGAAATGCCATAGCCATAATGTTTTTTTTTCTTTTTTTTTCATAGCTGAAAAAAAATTTCTCAATAATTTTGAAGGACTTTATATTTGCAGATTTACATATGCAACAAATTACACAGCTGGAGTTTCTGTATTTTTTTAGAGTTGTAACTTCACTAGTTACAAATTCCACATTGATCTGGATCTATATTATTAGTTAATTTTGTTGGAATCTTTGTTTTTTGAGAAAGAGAAAAATGGAGCTTTAATATAAAATGTTTTAGCTATTTGATTGTATTGTATAGAGATTAGAAAAGCTGACTTTGCAGTAATAAACTTGAAAATTTATGTCACCATTTTTTTAAAAAAAATTATTTTAGTTTAGATGGAGAAAAATATTTACATATTCTTAAAACTTCTGTAGAATTTAGTGTTGAGAGAAGCCTCTTCATGTGTATTTTTTGTGGAAAATATTTCTACTCTGTGTCATTTTAGAAAAGTGATTAGTGATATCTTTTATTCTTCTTGGTTCTATGATTTGTGGACATTGATTGTCAACTTTGAATTATAGGAAAGAATCAAATAAGTGCAATAAGCCATTTCCCCAACTAACCAAAAAGTTTTTGTCCTTGACAAAATGCAGATAGTATATTAAAGATCCCAAATGTATTAATTCTAATTAGATTTGAACACATTTAAAAATACTATCACAAACTTTCAGTGATTTACCTTAAATATTTTATACTTATAATATTTTTATCTTCCAAGGAGAAAAATGTGTAGACAAAAAATAAAATAAAGTCACCTTTTATTTACTGTCTCTTGAATGTTCAGCTAAGCAAGAATAGCAGCAGCAGCAGCTATCATTAATTGAGTACTTACTCTGTGCTGGACATTATTTTAAGACAGTGCTTCTCAGGTTTTCAACCTTGGAATTAGCAGATTGGGAATTTAAAAATACCAATGCTGGGTTCCACCCTCACAAATTCTGATGTTAATTGGTTCAGGCTGAGGCTTGAACATTGGCATTTTTAAGCACTTCCCAGAAGAACTTAATGTACAATAAAGATTGAGAGTAACTCTGTTAATCATTTTTTATATTATTCAATTTTCATAGAAACTCGGTGAGGTTGTAAAATTATTGCCTTAATTTTGTAAAAGATAAAAATGTAGAGATGTTACTCCCTCTCATTCAGGGAGTAAAATGCCAAGCTAGAGTTGAACCCAGGTCTGGCTGAGTCCACTGCCCTTGCCTATAACCTCTGCATTATAGACCCATAGAATGGAGAGTGTGGCAGCTCCTAACATAGGTGTCATCAGACTTAGTGGTTGGTGCTTTTTGCCTTTTGCAGCACCTGGAACACAGTGCTGTTTCTGGTGTAGATGTCTAGGCCAGCATCAGAATTGACATATGAAATATCAGTGTAGTGGGGCTGGGGCTGTAGCTCCGTGGTAGAGCGTCTGCCTTTCACGTGTGAGAAACTGGGTTCCATCCTCAGCACCACATAAAACAAATGAAATAGGGGCATTGTGTCCAACTATAAATAAATAAATACTTAAAACAAAGAAATAGCAGTGTAGTTATTTCATTATGAAGATTTTTGATATTTAAAATCATCTAATTCCAAAGATAGAAATATTTTGATAATACTTTCCTTCAAAGAGTTATATCAGATTCAAGTGTATGTGCCAGCTGCCTTGCTCAGTAATATATACCCTATGGTAATTCTGAGACACTCATTCAACTGTTTCTTTTTGTCCCTCTTCTCCACCTCCTTGCCACTCTTTCTCCTCCTTCTCCTCTCCCTCCCCCTCACTGGCTACATCTAGTATTTGTGACTGTAGTTCTCCAGTACAGAAAATAAGTTTTGCCAAATATAACAGCACTAGCCACCTTGAAATCTTGAAAAATCCATCTAATGAAATAATTTGATTCAAGTACAACCTATAATAGACATGATTAAAATGTCAATCGAGTGCTTCTATTTCTAATAACGACACTGTTCAGAATTGGCTAGTTTGTTTTCTGACATTCCCTTTATCCCACTAGGTTGATCCATGACCGAGAGCTTAGCCTCTATGATGGTTCTAGGCTGCTGAGGAAAGACAGATATATGCGTTTGAAACAAGAGCTGCAAATGTCTGATGAGCAGCTACAGAAGAGGTAATTTTGAGTGCCCTATTGTTATTGGTAATTTATTGCTAAGTAAAATAATGTTTATTTTTTTCCTAAACCTAGGGTCAAACCAAAACATCTTTGAAAAGCTTAATTATTTGGTGTGCTGAGCATGATAAAAGTTTGGCACTCCCTAAAACTTGCGGTTGCTATCCAGGATACATACACGCGCGCACACACACACACACACACATACACATGCACACTCACACATGCTTTGTCTTCTCAAGCTTCTCAAGCTTCTTTTAACTAAATGCCTAAACTTTGGTTTTGTTACCGAAAACTTTGTCCTTGTCCCCAATGTCAATCCCGTAATGAGGACACTAATTTGAGTAAAAGGAAAAAGAACTTTTAATGCTTTGCTAGCAAAAGAGAAATACAGAGGATTCCTGTCCAGGAGGCTGTGATTCTGCCCATCAAGGGCAGCAGGGAGCTTTTAAAGAGGTGATTCAAAGGCTACATACCAGGATTCTCTGTTGGAGTTGTGATTCACTTGTTAATTTGGGAGATAGTCATTTTTGAGATCTTGTGGTACAATCCCAAGTCTGAATGACTTTGTGGATATGCGCTCAAGGACAGACAATTCTGCTTAGGATGGGAAAGAATAGCGGACCCCCACCTCCCCACCCCTGTGAGATTAGGGAGGTGGAGAGATCAGGAAGGAGTAGGGAGAGAGGAAGAGAAAGAAAATAAGTCACAGTGGCAGAGTAGCAAGGGCTGTACCCAAAGCACAAAGTGGACCACTGTTACAATGTTAACAAAGTAATGCCCCCTCTTTGTCTTACCAATTCAGTTTGGTCTCATTCTATATATTCCCTCAGCAAAACAAAAGCTGGACCCACAATTAACTGGATCCATTCTCCTAGGAAGTCTTCAGTTTTACCCAAGAAGGATGCCACCTGATAACAGTGTTAACCCAGTGTGGCTTATCTAAGTCTTCTTCCAGGGATGTGACAAATAAATACGATGGGTGAGACTTGATTGGATCCTGGAACAGAAAACAAAATGAAAGCAGCTATAAAATACAAGTAGGAAAGGTTAAATATCAACTGTGTATATATTACATGATGTTAAATTCATATTAATTTTCCTAAGTATCACAATGATATTGTGGTTATATAAGAGAATATTACCATTTTTAGGATTTGCTCTCTGAGATTTTTAGAGATAAAGTAGAATATCTATAAAACTTACTTCACAATGTTTCATGGGGAAAAAAAAGAAAAAAAATAGATACATGTGTGCATGTATATATACAAAACACACACCAGAGAGAGAAAAGAGAAAGATAAGTGAGAGTATAATACAAATGTGATAAAATCTTAATAACTGAAAAAAAAAATCTAAGTGAAAGATATCATAAGCCCCCACAGGGCTTGCTGCCACATTTTAAACAAGAAAACCTTACAAAAAATAATGAAGTGTATTTATTATTGAGTTTAAATTTTTAGTGAAATTTTGCTTTAAAATTTCCTTGCAATGTTTTCTTAGGGGGAAGTGTTGAATTCCTTACTATCTTTGTATAAGTTTTTAAACATCTCACTTGATTATACAGCTGCTTATGCTTCTAGGGCATACATTATGAAATTGCTGTAGCCCAGAAAATGGTCCAGTTGAGGGTTTAAGTTCTAAAATCCTTCTTATTTCATACTTTTTTTTTTTAGAGAGAGAGAGAGAGAGAGAGAGAGAGAGAGAGAGAATGAATTTTAATATTTATTTTTTTTTAGCTTTCGGCGGACACAACATCTTTGTTTGTATGTGGTGCTAAGGATCGAACCTGGGCCGCACGCATGCCAGGCGAGCGCGCTACCGCTTGAGCCACGTCCCCAGCCCAACATTTCATACTTTTGATTGATAACATTTGGCGTTTGTATATTATTTGCATGTGAATCACAAGTCAGGAAAGAACTCATATTTTCAGAGAAATAAATAAAAGCAACTGGGCAATAGCTCACAGCAAGCCTGCCTGGAAGTTTCCCTTAAGACATCAGGTTCATTTACTTGACACCAAATGTCCAAGAAATGACAATTCTTTTCTCTGAAAAGAACCCAAGTTCTCCTTTATGGTCACAGCAGTTTTACAAATAAAAACAAAGAACAAAGTGGCCCTGAGCATCACATGCTGGGTTTGGCTCACATTCCACAGTAGTACTTCTTTCTCAAAATTTTCTACCTGTGTTGTTCAGTTTTTTCTCTTTCACAAACATAATCCTGCTCACCTCTATTTCCAGAGGAGGGAAAGTAGAGAGAAATCATAGCAACTTGCTTTCTTTCATTAAAATTTTTTTGTTTGACTATTTACTAGTGTTAACCAGGCACTGAAACTAGAACCTGATAGTGTTTTATGAAAAATGCTTGTCCCCTGTCATTGATTCTATGAAAGTCTCTCATTTCCCTCTATTCTCTTCCTAAAGGCCACCACTTTCAACTCTTTGTTTTGGTATTTACCTCTGTCACTAAACAATATGCTTTCATTGGTATCTCTTTCTTTTCTTTATTTTTATTCTTGAAGTACTGGGGATTGAACCCAGGGGTGCTCTACCAATGAGCTACATCCCAGACCTTTTTACTTTGTATTTTAAGACAGGGTCTCAGTAAGTTGCTGAGGCTGGCTTCAAGCATGGAATCCTCCTGCCTTAGACTTCAAAATAGTTCTACTGATATTTCTTGATTTATTCTTTAGTGTTGTCAATTACATATTGATTTTCTGCATAGATAATTAATGTTTGGCTCTTTCACTGTCTCTTTTGTGTCTTTCTATCTACCCATTCTTCCTAAAGAGTTATATAATTTTGTTTAAAACTTTGTCTAATTTTTACACAATTATGACAGCATAAGAGTATATACACCTGATTCATTTAGTATACTATAATCATTTCTCCTTTATACATACCTCTTTTTTCCCTAAAATTAGTAATTATTTGCATATGTAGAGAGATATAAATAATTGCAATCCAGTTTTGCATGTTAGAATAGAGATTTGTACAATAGTACTTTGGGAGCACTGAGTGGGGAGACAAGTATTTTTTCATAAAAAGATAAAAAAAGTGTTTTAGTCAGCTTTTTCACTTCTTTGACCCAACAAGAACATGTTTAGAGGAGGAAAAATATATTTTGAAGCTTACAGTTTCAGAGGTCTCTATCCACAGATGGTTAGTTCCATTCCTCAGGGCTTAGATAGGGCAGAACATCATGTTGGGAGTGTCTGGTGGAGGAAAGCAGCTGGGAACAAGACATGAAGGTGTGTGTGTGTGTGTGTGTGTGTGTGTGTAGAGCACTCCACCCTCCAAGGACAAAATATATATCCCAAAGGCATGTCCCCAGTGACTCACCTTCTTCAGCCATACGCTACTTGCCTACAGTTACCACTCAGTTAATCCCTATCAGGGGATTAATGCTCTGATTAGGTTAAGGCTCTCATAATGCAATCATTTCATTGTGAACTTTCTTACATTGTCTCACACATGAGCTTTTGGAAGACATCTCACATCTAAACCCTCTTTTTATGTATATCTCACTTTTTCATCTCAAATACTTCCTCTGATGTCAAAATCTCTCAGCATATTGAGGTAGTCCTATATTTATCAATTACATCTTCTATCAGTTTCACCTTTCTCCAACAGAGTATTCCGACAAGCACTTATCTGGAGTTATTCTTTTTTTTTTTTTCCTGTGGTGTTGGGGATTGAACACAGGGCCTTGTGCATGTGAGGAAGCACTCTACCAACTTATTCATTCCTCATCAGTACTCCTCCTTTGTATCCAAGAAACAATATTTTCTTATGATATTAAAATGTTATCTCTTTATTTTGTTGTTAAACATTGCCATGTTACAGAATCTGCTTCATTCTGATGGTTTGGGATACTAGTAAATTTCTTTGCCTTTTCCTGTTAAGCTTGATTTAATTTGGTAAACTATTTTTGCCTTTCTCTGAATAAATACATTCTCTTTTACAATTATAACATTTTACAATTACAACATTTCTTATAAGTCAGTTAGTTGGCAGTATTTCTTTCAGGACTGTATTTATTATATAACAGCTTATTATAACTGTGTTTATTGCCTAACAGCTTGACTAGAAGGACATAGTATGGTATAAAAACAAAGAAATTTGTACTCAGCAAATTAATTTACATCATGAATTGTTCTTGTGAGTAACACAATCTGTTATCTAGCATAAGTTGATCTTATATGCTGTCCATATCTAATATGTCACTCTTGGCTACAAATTAGAAACTCATGACTTGAATTGTCTATCATTTCACTTCTGTACTTATTCAAAGAACTAAAGTTCAGCAATGTGAATACTATTTTTATAATATTTAAACAAACTCAACCTTTATTTTATTTTTATTAATGCTGTGTTTCCTTATGGGAGATTTTAAGATAGAGAAAAAGGTCAAAAGTAGAATGACAAGAAAATTTTTGTTTTGTTTCTTAAAGGGGAAGGGTTTTGGAGAGATGGGGAGGGTGTTCTGGGATGGTATGTCAGTTGCAGTTGTCTAAGCTTCCATAGTCTTGCATAAAAATAAATCTCCTACTCTGGGCATCAGGATTCTAAGAACAACTTCTACTAATCTGTGGAGTAATAACTCCTAACTTTAAAGCTTTTGTTCCAACTACAGTATCGGGTAATTTTGTTGAACAAGAATATCATAGAGGCAATCTCTAGAGTCAGTACTCTCTGGGTACTCAGGTGATTAGAATAATACCCAGACTAGTGATTTGGTAGGACTTATTTGGAGATTATAAGCTTTTGTTATTGACTATTGGCATTACTTCACTCTTTCAGGTTAAATATTTATTGAATGCCAACTCTAAGATGATATAGTCACTTCCTGTTGTATTGCACCACATATGAAGACAGACAGATATGCAAACAAATAATTACAATGTAGCTTTTAAATATTAGAGTAGAGGTCTGTACAAGGGACCATGAACACAGGAGAGGGAGTGACTAGAAACTGCCTTGTTAGGTTTGGGAAGTCTTCAAATGCTTTTTAAGTTGGCATTTCCCAGAGTTTTCCCCTAAACCTTTTCTTTGGACAGTCCCAGTCACTCTTATATCCTTACCTGTTGTTGGTACAGTGAGCTTTCCTCAAAATCTCTTTACAATTTAGTTGTCTGTCCTAAGACTACTAAATGTCTTCCCTGAGGTGTTGTGGAGAAAATCTGAATTTATTTCTACCAACCTACTATTCCTCTAGAATTCCTGACCTTAGTGGACAGAGCCACTTCCTCTTCGTACACCTAGCCTAGATGTGTACAGTACCCAGCAATTAATTTGATTATATCACTCTTTAAATCCTTCAGTAGTTTTCATCACCTGAAGTGCCCAGGGCCAACATCTATATATGCTTTCTATGCTGCTTTATCCTTCACCTCTCAGGACCAGCGTAGCCAACTTCTGTTACTCCTGTTAAGACTCACCTCCACCGTGAAGCCTTCTGGGATATTACTGTAACTCTTTCCTAGACCAATGAAGGTTTAAGAGCATCTTTGCTTTTAGGCATAATGTGGTAAGTTTAGATACATGGTTCTGCTTCAAGATAGGAACAGTTTCCAATATTGTATTTGGCAAGATTTCCTTAGTTACAAGTAGCAAAAAATTCAAACTGTTGCAAAAGTGAATTTATTATTACCTCATATGGTAAAATGAAAGGCAAAGATGCAGTAGAAACTGAAGAAATAACCTGAACCTGGGACTTTAATATAATCAGGACTTTCTGTCTTGCTTCTGTACCTCATCCTTTTGTTTCTCATGTCAAAATATGTGGCACAAAGTAGACTATTTGGGGAGTAATTTTGAATGAATGAGTAAATCTTAACCTGGAATAAAGTTTAGAAAACATAGGTAAAGTTAATTCTATTAACAAAATTTTGAGTGGCCTTGTGTGCTAGCAACGTTTCTTCACATAAACTTACTAATTAGGAATATTTTGGTGCCCTTTGATGACAAGTCTGATAACATAGTATTCCATAATTAAGAGCTGCTGGCTGTGTGCTACCAATCCTTTTCAATTTCATAGCATGAAACCCACTTTCTAAATAATTATATTTGACTCCTTTGCCAACCATCATTGTTTACTAGTTTATACCTAGGATCATACACTTTGATCATTTCCAGAATGTTCTACAACCTTTTACATTCTTAGCAGGTAATTATATGCCTAACAACCTTTAGAAATGTTAGGAACTCTTGTTGCAAGATCCTAGGAATTATCTGGATATGGTGGTTAGAAAAACAGTGATAGCCACATACATTAGATATCAGTCCTGCCTGCACTGATTGCAGGAAATAAGAACCACAATAGAATTGTTTCCTTTCATGAGAGAAACTTATTTTGGGGAAGGAGGGAGTACAGATACTACAAGCTGCTAAATACTACCAGCTGCTAAATGTGTCCCTTCCTGCTGATAGCCAGAGCATGGATGAGAGAGATGAGTTAATAGTTCATTTCACCAGGAAAGGGCTTCTGGTTATCTCAGGGAAGCAATACAGATTGTGGCCTTGCCTTGGTTGTATTTAGATGTGCTCTAATATTTTTGTATTTTCATTGAATATTTTACAGTTATTGTTTGTTATTGAACATTAAAACCAGCTTACAACCCCTCTGTCTTCATTGATTACTGATGAAATGTAATTGGACATTTGAGCACAGTCCTTAATGAATTAGGTTCTCTGTACCCTTTTGTTTTACTCTTACCCATGTTTGAAGATAGTTAGGACCTATGTCCCAGAAATTTTAGCATCTTTTTTTGCTAGCAAATTTGTCTGTGTAAATTTTTAACCAAATTCAATATAGATCCAGAATTTTATACCAAAAAAAAAAAAAGACCAATAGAAACTTTTATTTTGAAAATAATCCTGTATATTTTTTAATGGACAAGGAATAATTTTGAAAACTTATGTCTATGTAGGTATAATTATTTGCTATGTATTTTCTCAGTTTGTCCTTTTGATACGGGTAATATAGGAGATCATTATTTTCAGTTCTTATCACTTTGTTTTTTTCTTGTCACAAAGATCTTCAAAAAGTTTCTTGTAGCCAGGCATAGCGGTGCATGCCAATAATCCCAGCAGCTCCAGAGGCTGAGGCAGGAGGAACATGAGTTCAAAGCCAGCCTCAGCAAAAGTGAGGTGCTAAGCAACTCAGTGAGATCCTATTTCTAAATAAAATACTAAATAAAGCTATTGATGCTGGTCACTGGTCGAGTGGCCCTGATTTTAATCTCTGGCACTCCCCCCCCCAAAAAAAAAGTTTCTTGTAGTACTGGTAATTGACAATAATTTATATTGTCATTTATTTGTTTGGCATCTGCTTTCTTCCAGGTGTTACCCTAGATCTTGTATGGTATAAGGAAACATTAGAAATGTGTCTATGCAACTTGCTTTGTTGCACAGAAAAAAATGAAATATGAGCTATGTATGGAACTATGCAACTTCTAGGTTCTGAAATGGAACCATAAGTATAACAGCAGGGAAGGCCAACTTAAAAATCCTTTTCCAGCCCATGACTGATGTCATTATAGAAACCTTCTGTATAATTCTTTCAAGTGCCTTAATATGTAAATTCAGCAAAAATATGCTATATAATGTCTTTCAAAAGATGGGAGTTTATCAGTGCCTTTTTTATTTATTAAAATCTTTGTTGAGGGATCATTGACATGTCATAAACTTTATTTAAAGTGTACAGTTTGATGATTTTTGATATTTATATATACTTGCAAAACTATTGCCACAATCAAGATATTGAGTGCATATATAATCTCCAAAGTTTCTTCAGACCCCTGTGTAATCCCTTCCTCCTGCCCATTCTCACTGTCTTCTGCCATCCCCAGGGATCTTCTTCTGGTCACTATATATAGCTTGTATTTTCTAGGGTTTATGTAAATGGAATCACACAGTATATATTCTTTTTTGTCTTGTTTCTTTTACCCAACTTAATTATTTGTGATCATCCATGTTGTGTATCAGTAGTTTGCTTCATTTTATTGCTCAGAAACTATAATTATATAAGTCTTTTAGTCTCTACAAACATTTATGCCGAGCATGGTAGCACACACTGATGATCACAGAGACTCAGGAGAATTGAAAGTTGGAGGCCAGTATGGACAACTTTCTGTCTTCCTTGTCTCAAAATTAGAAAATTAAGGGGCTGGGGTTTTAGCTCAGTGGTAGAACTCTTGCCTGGCATGTGTGAGGTGCTGGGTTCGATTCTCAACACCACGTATAAATAAATGAATAAAATAAACATACATCAACATCTAAAAAAAATTTGTTTTAAAAGAAAAAAAAAGAAAGATAAAAAGGCTGGTGTGGCTTAGGTGGTATTGTGCCCCTAGGTTCAAACCCCAGTACCAGAAAAAAAAATTAAAGAAACACCTCTGTCTACAAACATATTGACCCCAATATTTCAAATGTTGACCCCAATATTTTAAATCTTTAAAAATCCTCTTAAAATACATTTTTGCTTTTTAAATCTTTAATCCTTAGGAAATAATGCCCATGTGAAAGTAAGCATCTTTTTTGTTTTATTTGTTGTTTTGTTTTTGTCATTGTTAAATTCTGGTAAAATTAAACCTAACTTTGATTTTAAATTTTCATGGTGCTTGTTTCCTTATTTTCAATTATGAACCAGTTTTTTCCGATTTAGTATTACCAGTGGTTTGTCAAGTCACTCTGAAGTCCATGGTAAAACCTCTGCTCTCTAACTTTCAGACTTGGGGAATCTAACTCAGGAAATAACTCTCTATGTAACCTATTTGTATGTAAGGAAGTTTTGTGGGGAGAGCCTAGAAAAAAAAAAAGGTTCTTCTCATCCTGTTATTTAGTAGTTTGGTGGTTGTTTTTATTGTCAGAATAGCCTTCTATGCCCAGCACATCAGCTGTCTCAGAAATGCCCCCTCCAAATCTGGCCATCTTACTGAAGTACCTTGTGAGAATCAAAATTAAAGAGCAAGCCACAGGCAGTAAATATCTCAGGCAATGGCTCTATCACCTTATTTAAATTCAGGCCACCTCCCTTGTTCTCATAGTACTTGCTTCCTAATCTCTTAGTTTAATGATATAAATTGGGCTTTCCTTTTTGCCTTGCCTGTTGGATTTCCTTTTTTTTTTTTTTTTTTTTTGTGGCAGTACTGGGGATTTAACCCCAGTAACCCAGCCCTTTCTTTATTTTATCTGGAGACAGGGTCCTCACAAAGTTGCTGAGATTGGCCTCAAACTTGCAGTCCTCCTACCTCAACCTCCCGAGTCTCTGGGATTATGTGTGCACAATACCATGCCTGGCTACCTGTTGAATTTTGACTTTGTTTAACTCCCTGATTTGCTATCCCTCACTATCTTAGGTAAAAATCTATATCTACAGCTTTAATTTTGTGCATCCAAACCAGGCTTTGTGTCTCCCATCTTTTTTTTTGTCCCCATTAGGAGTCAGAAGGATCAAGGATGTTATCTTGATGGGCCTTGAGGCAGAGTGATCTGAATTATAACAAACTACTTAGCTAAAATAGAAAATGAAATAACTTGCCTCTTTAGCTTTCTGATCGCAGGATGTCCCATGCCCATTTTCTGGTATATTACTAATTACTAGCAATCCTGAATGACCATGCTGTCCTCGGGACTTTCAGGCACTATCCATGTTGTTATCCTTCCCTGTTTTCCCAGAACAACTTTTTGGGACAGATCATTCCTCAGGCCCTGCTGGAACATCTTTTTTTTTTTTTTTTTTTTTTAAACCTAGATAAATGAAAGGATATCAGGTAGTTTTTATGAATTCATCCAGGTCTTCTATATGGCCATTTCTAAAATTGCTTTCTCTGGTTTAAAAATTATGCTCTCTAAAATTATTAGGTGATTTACGTACTCTAAAATTACAGATCGTAGTGAAGGACTTGGTAGACATACCCACTGTATTGATATGACTTCCTCTTATTTGAACTCTTCAAAGAACTCATCTGATTCTTTTTACATGTCCTACCTCCCAGTAGTCTGGCAACCTAATCACTTAATTCAGGTACCAGTGAAATAGTTAATGTTGAAATATAGTTATATACTGATTTTTTTTGTTTTTTTTTTCTGAAAATCTTGACAAGTATTTCACTTTTTATTTACTTTTCCTCAGCATTAACTATATTACCCTCTAAAAGCAATATTTCTGATGGGTTTTTGAGTAGAATTGATGAAACCTGACAATATTTCCCACATGCTTAGATTGTAATAAGTGGTTTCCTATCTCTCATCTACAACCAACTCAAATTATTTCACTAGCCATGGGAAGTCTTATCTTTTTCTTCTATGTATACTAAAATGTTTATATGCCTTCTCAATTTTCCTAAGAGAGATTTTTTAAGAACATCACTTTAAAAATTGTAACATTTCTATAACGATGCCAAAAGAATGGATTATGTTAAGCTTTGGTTCTCTTTGTTTTTTTTAGACATTTTTTGTGCATTATAATTATACATAATAGTGGGATTCATGTTTATATGTTCATAACATGCACACAATACAACAATTTACTTTGGTCTTTTTCATTCCCCAGTATCTTCCCTTTTCCTCCTTTTTATTTTTCTTTACCTTTTTAAGACCTAAGTATTCTCTTGCTGATCTAAAGTTTAAATTTAATCTGACCCCCTTCAGCTGCTTTAATTTTTTGTATTTGAAAAAGTCTTCCTATCCTGAATTATGCTTTTTGGTCTTTCTTTGATTGACATAGAGTGGCCTCCTTGCAAGACAGAAGATTTTGAGGAGATTTTAAATAAAGAAAGAGAATGAGTATGATTAATATAAATGTGATAAAGATAATTAATATGAACTGAATGGGATTTTAGTTTAAGGGACTTCAGGGAAAGATTTTTGAAGGCATAACAACACGTTACAAGCAGTGATTTGTGTTAGGACTGGAGTTTCATAAATAGACATTGTACAACATTTATTAGTATTAGTAATTATGTTATTTTTCTTAATCTTAGGATCTTGGGATACCCTGACTTTTTTTTTCTAAACTCATTCTTTGAATAACAATTTGGATATTAATAGTATGACAGGGTTATCATTGCCTAGACTCCAATTACCATGACCTAATCTCTAATGTGAAAGGTTATGTTTTCTTGTTATTTTTCCTTTTTAGATCCATTTTTCCTATACACCCTTCCTTTAGAATCATTGCCTTGGCAGAGCCCCCTGTTATTGGAAGCACAACACAGCAGTGGCTGGGACCAGAATTCTTGACCATGTTCTTTTTCCATTACATGAAACCCCTTGTCAAAAGTGAAGAAATCCAAGTCATTAAGGAAATGGTAAGAGTAAGGCCATTGATAGCCTAATGTCTATAGCTGCTCTCTTTCTAATGTACCCTAATACATGCTGGGGCAGAATGGGGCATTTTGTCTTTTCCTCTACATTTATTTCCAAATATTTTCATATAATACTATAAGTCAATGGTTCTTAACCTCTTAACATTTTTTCAGAATTATTTGAAGGGTTCAATAAAACACAGATTTTTGAGCTCCATCTCTGTTTTTTGAGTCAGTAGATTTGAGATGGTATGTGACAATTTGTATTTCTGACTGGTTCTCAGGTGATAGTTGATGCTACTGGTTTGAGGACCACACTTTGAGAACCACAGGTTGAGGCCACCTTTCCCCTATCTTATGCAGAGTTTTGCAATTCCTTTCTGTTTATGTTCAGTCAGAAGTGACTATTTTAACTTCCTACTGTAAGAAAAGGCCAGATATATAGTTAGTTCCTTAGATTTTAGAGAAAATACTAAGTAGTTCTGGTTCCCTCAGGACTATAATCTTACACTTACCTGCCTAGTCAATTGGTAGCTTCTGATATGTGGGTAATCCATTATTGAAGTGTTTGCCCTAACCAAGCATTGTGTTTACCACTTTGTAGTTCTAGAACTGCGCTATTCAATGTGATAGCATTTTAGCCACACTAAACAAAAAATTTTAAACTCAGTTTCTTAGTCACCTTTCAAGTACTCAGTAGCTATGTGGGATGTGTTGACTACTGTATTAGCACAAATAAAGAAAATTTCCATCATCATAGAAACTTCTATTGGAGAGTGCTGTTTTAGATCATTAAAAATGAATATTTTACATAAATGGATTCATTTCCTTTGAAATACCAGAATGAAATGGTTAATTTTAGGTATTGTGAGCATGGTTGTGTACAAGGGTATAGGCTTTAGGGTTCAGCAACTTGACTCTTAAATGTCAAATCTACTACATATTAGCTTCTAGATCTTGGATAAATTACTCAATCATAGTTTCCTCACCTGAAAATAGGGATAATACTACATCTTACACCATAGGATTTATTTAAAGAATAAATAAGGTAAAGTATGTAAGGAATAGAATTAAAATTCTAAAAACTTCCATTTACTTAAGTGACCCAAGACACCCTGAGCAGTGTACTTTCAAAATGGTCGTATTATGCCAATCATCATTGTAACATCATTTCTATTCCTTTTAAATTAAAAATTGAAAGTTATTGATTAAATTCTTATAGTTTAAATTAGATATTTAGTTACATTAAGGTTTATAATAGTTAAAAGCAATTAATGTCTTTTATTTGAGCAGCTGCTCTCCTGAATTGATTATGGCCCTCAAGTATGATGATTAAAATTTTTTGAGAAAAAAGGATACTTTGAGCATTCTTTACACAATAGTATCTTATCTTTCTTAGTAGACAGACACACACATATAAAGCAATTTTGTTTTAGTAATGAAAATGCCTAAATCAGAGTTTAAAATTCACAATGAAACTAACAAAACCAGAAATGAAAACGTTTAATGGTTACACTATATGTCAGTTTTTAATTGCATTAATTGTTTTGTTTTATGCTGGTGATTAAATTGTATATGGAGAAGAGTAGCTTCATA
Source organism: Urocitellus parryii (assembly GCF_045843805.1). NCBI lineage: Eukaryota > Metazoa > Chordata > Mammalia > Rodentia > Sciuridae > Urocitellus > Urocitellus parryii. The sequence goes on along the minus strand of NC_135532.1, from coordinate 43,877,152 downwards.
CTGATTCATGATCTATGTATGTAATTAATAATCATGTACTTTCTATAAATGTAATTCTAATATTATTTGCTAAATAGTTATCATTTCTGGCCAATTGAACAGATATCCTAATTATTTTTTCTGATTTTCCTCAATTCTCTCATAAAATAGGTCCCAAATATTCCTCAGGAAGCCTTGAATAAATTGTTATCATTTACACACAAACTCAGAGAGACCCGGGATCCAACGGTAAGTCTGGGCTTTGCCAAAGGATGTTCTCTTGTTGACATGCTGTTGTTTTAAAATCTGTTGTTAAATTGGCATTTTTAGCCTTTATCTTTGGTTTCTCCTGTACATATGTTTAACTACGATTTCAGTGATTTTAACATTTTTTTCCATATCTTTGTGGCTCATGTAGAGAATATAATTTTTTACTTTATGGGAATATTTGGGACTCTTGGGGTTCTACTTTGTTCCCTTCATACCTTTCACTGAGCAGCAGCATCTATTCTTATAGCTGTGTCCTGTTTCTAACCACACCCAACCCCCTCTATTTGTATTTCTATCCCAGGATGGCATGTTGAAAACATAAAGTCCTATCACTTTCTAACTCTGTAACTCTGTTCTCATCTGTAAAATGGCAAAATTTCCATTTATCTCAGAAGAAGGTTGCAGTGATTAAACATTAAAATTTATGTAAAGAATCTCCTCTTTAGTAACTGCTTTAAAAATGTCAGTTTCTTTACTTTTCAACTAGATAACTTTGAGATTACTATAAATTATCTAGTACAACTAAGCTATCTTTTCCCTTGAAATTGTGTTCCCAATTTAATTTCCTTTAATAATCTACCAAATTACCCAAGTTAGAAAGCTTGACATTTTTAATTCCTTGCATTTCTTATGTCTTCTTTTAATAGGAAAGTAAATTTCACCAATTTAGCATCTTTAAATGTTATATCTCTTCTTTGATCTATTGTCAATAATTGTTTCATATCAGATTTCACAGTCTTTCTCCTGGGATATTGTTATTTCCTCTCTACTGCTCTCTTTACCAACAATTCATTCATCAAGGGGTTATCTGTTAGTTTCCTATAGCTGTTATAACAAATTATCATAAGTTGGTGGCTTAAGAGAACAGAAATTTGTCTGGTGGACAACAAAATTTATAAATCAGTGTCATCCAAAATCAAAGCATCAACAGAGCTGTACCCTGGGAAGCTCCAGGGGAGAATATCTTCCTTGCTTCTTCTGGGTTTTGGTGGCTTCCAGCACCCCTTGACTTGTGATCTCATCATGTCAGTTCTGCCTCCATCTTTTTGTCACCTTGTCTATGTATTTGTGCCAAATTTCCCTCTGTTTCCCTCTTACATAAGATTTCATTTAGGGCTCACCAAATAATTATCTCCTTATTTCAAAATCCTATCCTATCTGCAAAGAAAACTGTCATAAAAAGTGACGTTCACATATTCCAGAGATTATGATGTGGATACCTTTGTGTGGAAGGGCTTAGGGTTGGGGGACCCTGGACCATTTTTCTAGATGTCACATGTTTCCTGTTAATTAACATCTAGTGCCTCATCTCCAACTTCTTTCCCCCCTACTCATTCTTCAGCTAGCTGTATTGATCTCTTTGCTATTCCATGACCACAGTAGTACCTGCCTCGAGGCCTTTGCTACTTGACATTTCCTCTGCCCATGTGTCTCTTTCCCGGATGGCTGCACATTTACTCCTTCACACCTTTCAGATTCTCTCAGGTGTTACTTTTTAAATGTCATATTCTCTCAGGTGTTACTTTTTAAGTAAAGCTTTCTTAAATTTCTTCTCTATTTTATTCCTATCTCTCTGCCTACCTTAAGGTTTTTCAGAGGACTTATATGACCTTTGGACACAATAGACATGTTTTAGTCACTTATTTTTTGTTCTCTGTTTTCCCTCACTTGGATTTTTATCCACAGCAGCATTGGCTTTTGTTTGTTTTATTCTCTGTGGTATTTCCGGAATCTGGAACTTTGCCTGCAACACAGTAGGTATTCAACAGGTATCTGTTACATAAATGAATGAATGAGTCTTCTTTATTGTCCTTGGAATGAATTTTCTCAATCCGTTTATGGAGTTCTTCCCTTTCTTTAAAACTATTAGGAGATTCATTCTCTTTGTCCACAGATTAAAGACAACTCCTTTTTCCCAGTCTCATTTCCTACAACCTCTTTTGAAGCCCCCTCAGCTCTGTTCACACATGGCTTCTTCCTGGTTTTTTTTTTTTTGACTCTACCACTACTCTGCTCTGTATTATGTCTGAAATATGCTTTCTTCCCATCCACTTGTCCCTCAGATTCTCTATTCTGTCAGGTCTCTCATCCTCCTTAGGCAGAAGTAACCTCTGTCTCTCATCTGCTTTCATGACACTTGGTGTATACTTCTGATATTGAGACATTGCCATTGTATTAAACTTTATTTTTATATCCCCAATTAATACTTGAACTTTTTGAGTCTGGGTCTTGTTTATTCTTTTATTCTTATTTCCCATGCTGGTTGGTACCTGCCACATAGTAGACATTTAAATCTTTGATGAATGAATGAATCAATGAATTTGTTAAGTAATTACTTATTAGCTGATCACCCCTACATTTTTCTCTTGACTTGTGATCTCAACAGGAGAAAGAAAGGTTATTTTAATAATTTCTGATAAGATCTTTTATATTTTTAAGCTGGGTACTAATAATCATGTTAACATGTAAAACCCTTTTTGGTGTGCTTTTAAATTGCGTAATCATGGTAACTAATGCTTCTCATTCTCATCCTATTTTCTACAGATAAAACTGTAGTTAGAAATTTGATATTATGAATGTTAAATACATTAGGAATTTTAAATTAAAGTATACTCTCAATTTTTAATCAAAAATATGAGAACAGAAATTACTAGACTCTCTATTCAACATGTAAATGGCTCAACAGATAGCTTAGTTCCGATTTTTTTCAACACTGCATATTATTGCAAAACATTTTGGTTCCATCAACTGAAGGAGTTGTTATTCTTCAAATTCATGAGAAATCCTCACTGATCACTAGAATTAAATGTGAAGTCTGAACTCTGTGTTATGCTTAGAATGAGATTAAAATGTTATATCCTAGAAAGTTACCTGAGGGTTTAATAAGATTCTTGTCATCAGAAGCCTCTGTTGGGAGTTTAAACTTTTTCTTGATTAAAATAGGAAAATTTCATCATGCTAGATATTAAGGATGGGGATTTCTAAGTTATTTCTAGCCTCTGATACTTTCAGCCATACTGGCTGAATCTTATCCTTAGTTCCTCTCAGTTGGAAAGTCCTTTGAGATACTTGTTGCATCCTTTCTCTTCATGTTTGCTGCCATAATTGGACTATAGGATTTTATCTTTTCATAGGCAGATTAATGAAGTAACTTTCTGTTTCCTGATTGTAGGCTCTCTGTCCTTCAACTACTTTACATATGGCTGCTGATTTAAGTCAGGAATTAAGCCAGATAATTTGATTCTAAAATCAGGGTACTTCTTTGCACAAAGTTCCCTTTTGTTTAGGAATAAGGTCAAACTCCTCGGAGTGTCTGATATTTGAGAACAAGCCTTTCAGCAGGGCTCTATAGTAGAGCTGTGCTGATGTCCTCACAGCTTACATGAATTTGTGTTCCATTTGCTTTCATGCCTTTGTTTGTAGCAGTTCTCCTGCCTACTGGAACATTTTAAGCCACTGTAGCAGTTGTCAACTGTTCCACTTATTTTAGCATTAAATTACATGCTATTTTGAATTGAAATTTATGGTTTCTTATCTTTAAATATTGTCTCTATGTCTAGAATGCAAATTTATTGAAAACAAGTATGCACCAAATGTTTGCTTGTGAATGAGTTCTTTGAAATTTACAACATGTTGTATAATAGAGGATATGTACTAATAACAGTAGATCAATATCTTATGAAGCTGAAGTTCGTGAGGAAGGAAATAGTCAATAAATTTTTCTTCTTTGGGACTTACAAAGATGACCTTAGGTGAAAACTTTGAACAAGAAAATTAATGTGAAATGTGTCTTTGGCTTTCTCCCCTTATCTATTTTGAACTTTTATTAATTTTACAGAATCTCCTTTATTAGGCCCTTTGAGCCATGTTAGTGCTCCTGTCACCTACTACATTTCACTCTTGTCTTTGGTGTGCCCTCCCAAAGGTCCAGTTGCTTCAAAAATCCTTCTCTGGTTTTCAGTAGAAATCACTGTTTTCCTAACATTGCCGATCTGAGTTGAGAATTAGGTCATTAACAATCTGGCTCATTAAAATTATGGTAATGTCCTATCCCTTTCATCTCTCTGATTTTTTTTTTCATTGTAAAGAGGGTAACTATTTTAATGATCTCTGCCACCTGTTGAGCACTCATATTTTTCCGACCTGTACTAAATGCTTCAAAATCTTTTTCTAATGTAATTCTCAAAACAACCTTAAAGGTAAGTGTATTATCATTGCCATTTCAAAAATGAAGGAACTGAGGCTTGGAAAGGTTAAATAATTTTGTGAAGTTCATACAGTTAATGAAGAGTCTGACTTATCAAACTTAAAGCCTATAAACTTTATCATGATATTATGGTATCTGCCAAGAGAATTTCAAGTTCAAGTCAGCAAATGTTTATTGAGCACTTATCATGTCCTAGGTTCAACAGGAGCAACTCTGTGAGTGGAATCTGAGAAAGTAAGAAAAGAAAAAGAAATTATTCTGACAGTAGAGGGGAAGGATTTCAAACATCAAGCTGCCACACAAGATAACAAACTGATTTACACATCTGTGGTCAGCACCCTAAAATATTCCACAACTCCTTTTCTCTGGTTCAGAAACAAGAGATTTCCTTAAAGTTCTAGGAATTTTTAGAATACCTTAACAAATTAGGGAAAAAAAAAGAGAAACAAATAGTCATTTGTACATAGGAATTATTTTTAAGACAGGTATGACCTGTGTTGTATAATACCCTTCACCTATTCACTCTCCTCCACCCCAATATATGAATATAGCACTTAGCACAATTAAAATAACTTGAATTGAATTGATACTTTTTATATTGAAAAAATTGCCTTTACACATATTTAAAATGCAAGTTGATTTGTTTATTTTTATTTGTAATTCATTAACAGTGCATATTTAGTTTAAACTGGGCCTTATCCTTCAGGAGTAATGAATTCTGCTGTGATACCCATTTAAAGGTTATTTAATAAGTTGAAGCAGGTCTCTTAACAGACTTTCCTTACCTTTTTGATAGGCACAGTCCTTGGCAGCATCACTTTCTACTCGACAATTGTTGCGGATTTCTCGTCGGCTGTCACAGTATCCTAATGAAAATCTTCACAATGCTATTACAAAAGCTTGTCTTTCCAGGTAACCATACTCTTCTTTCACACTGACTTCAAGTCTTTGGATCTTTGCTAAAACACAACATAAATTTAATTGATAGTCTACATTCACAGGTTCATAAAAAGTATTGGTCTGAATATATGAATATTTCAGCCTAGTCATCAGTCATTAGAATTTACTTAGTATAATATATTATGTTATTTGGACATGAAAACAATTACAAGGCTGGGGGTGAAGCTCAGTGGTACAGTATAAGCTTAGCAGGTATGAAGCCCTGGTTTTAATTCCTAGCACCAAAAAATAAAATAAAATAAAATAATAATAATAATACAAAATTTTAAACAATTTTTTAATATTTGTTTTTTAGTAGTAGTTGAACAAAATACCTTTATTTTAATGTGGTGCTGAGGATCGAACCCAGGGCCTTGCACGTGCTAGGTGAGTGTTTCACCAGTGAACCACAACCCCAGCCCCAAATTTTAAACAATTTTAAGAAGTATTTTACAGATGAGAAAACTGAGTCACTTGCTCAGATCACGTAGTAGAGGTCTGAGACTTGAATGCTGGTTCATAGGTCTTCAGAGCTGGGGCTTTTGTGCATTTTACTTATCACCTTGCAAATTTGCCTTGGGATTTTCCATGCTTGATAGTACTGCCCTCTTCTCTAATTTTAACAAAACTAAGATGTTTTAAGTCTACACTAATAGTTTTTATACCAATGGGGAATGATTATAAAATATTGACTTATAGAATTTTCTTACAGAATCACCTTTTCATGAAACCATTTTAAAAGAGCAATAAAAAAGATTGAGAACAATTCCAGTTAACATAAAATATCTTCTTGAATACAAATCTTATTCTTTTAAGTTGATATTAGGTCTTGTTTAATTTTTTTCCTTTTTTTATGTTGACTCACATAAAATATTTTTGAAATATTAAAAAATGGTTTATTGGATACTATATTATTTACCAAATATATTTTCACAACAAGTCCAATACTAGGTATGATCAGGAAGCATCTTTTTTTATACCTACAATATGTTTGAGTCATCCTATAAGCAGAGTGGTTTGTGCTCACTGTCTCAATAGGTACATCATGAAAATGTTAATTTATGCCACTTATATCCCTGTATTAAAGGGCTCAAATTCATTATAAGGGTCTCTCAACAGCTGCCCACACTGACAAGATGAGCTGGGTTCAAAATAGCTGGCTGCAACATTAACTAAGAAAATGGCAAGAAATCACACAACACAGAAGTAGATTTCATGTCGAGGGTAGGATGTCTCTGCAACCTTAGGGTCAGCATCTACCCTGAGCAGCACTGAAAAGAGAGCGTGTACCAGGAATCTATTTTTATGGGTGGGTGACCCACAAAGGAGATCCAATGGAATGTTTTTCACCAAATAAGGCAGGGGATAATGTTTCAAAGGTGAAGTCTTGCTTTGTGATGTCTTGTTGTCAGCAGATTGATTGACATCTTGGCAAATCACACCCATCTCAGGTGCTGTGTGGGGTCACAGGCAGAACAGAGGAAAGGGACACTTACAGCCCAATCAGCGCACAGCGCCAGACCTGTTATAGCTCCAATGCACATAGTTCACACATAGAGCCCATGGATGGCCCGCGACAAGGGTCCAGACAAGACATGAAAGATATATAACGTGTTCTCCCTCTTAAGCCAAATCTTTCTCTCTCAAAACTAATTTTCACAGGCTGGATTTATAAGCAAACAGCCTATGAGATGCAATGTAGTGTGCACATTGTTACCCCTGGTAAAACTCTTATAGAAGGGAAAAGAAAGAAGCATTTGGATGTTCAACATCTCTAGCTATTAGATAAATGCAATTCAAAACTACTCTAAGATTTCATCTCATTCCAGTCAGAATGGCAGCTATTAAGAATACAAAGAACAATAAGTGTTGGCAAGGATGTGGGGAAAAAGCACATTCACACATTGCTAATGGACTGCAAAATGCTAGAGTCAATATGGAAAGTAGTATGAAGATTCCTTTGAAAACTTTGAATGGAACCACCATTTAACCCAGCTATCCCTCTCCTTGATCTATACCCAAAGGACTTAAAAACAGCATACTACAGGGACACAGCCACATCAATGTTTATAGCAGCACAATTCACAATAGCTAAACTGTGGAACCAACCTAGATGCCTGTCAGTAGATGAATGGATAAGGAAAATGTGGTATATATACACAATGGAATATTACTCAGTAATAAAAGAGAATAAAATCATGACATTTGCAGGAAAATGGATGGATTTGGAGAATAGAATGCTAAGTTAGCCATTCCCCCCAAACCAAATGCCAAATGTTTTCTCTGATATAAGGAGGCTGACTCATAATAGGGTTGGGAGGGGAAGCATGGGAAGATTAGACAAACTCTAGATAGAGCTAAGGAGAGGGAGAAGAAGAGAGGGAGTAAGGGGTGTAAGAAAAAGATGGTGGAATGAGATAAACATCATTAACCTAAATATATATACATATATATATGAATATGAAGACATGAATGGTGTGAATATATATACTTTTTATACAACAATATAAAGCAGGGGATAATATTTCAAAGGTGGAGTCTTGCTTTGTGATGTCTTGTGGTCAGCAGATTGATTGACATCTTGGCAAATCATACCCATCTCAGGTGCTGTGTGGGATCACAGGCAGAACAGAGGAAAGGAACACTTATAGCCCAATCAGCGCATAGCGCCAGACCTGTTATAGCTCCAGTGCACATGGTTCACACATAAAATTAAAAAAAAAAAAAAACAATCCCAGTAGGCCCAGAGTGTTCTTTTAGACCCTTTTCATATGTTCTAATATTTTCATCCTTCAAATTCTATTGCTGTCATTTTTATGATAGTTATGCATATTGTCCATTATTCCTTGATTAGAGGAATTAAAAGAGAATCAATCTATTTATGGCTTAGGATAATATGAAATGGTCCTTTGTAACTCTTTAATGTAATAGACAATTTTTTTTTAGTTAAATTAAACTCCTTAATGTTGCAACTTGAATTTGTTTTTCCTGTGGTGTATCCAGCTAAACTGAGACTCTCCAGTGACTTTAGAGTAATTTTTTGAGACATAACAAAAATGACTCCTTTCCTTTAACTAGAATATGAGATTTCCAACGAAAATTTGAAAAAAGTCTTCAGTCACCTATTTTTGAGTTATAAACTGAAGAAAATATAGATAGTGTAATTACCTAAACAATATTTTGTCTTAGATAGGATTTGTTATAAATATGAGATAATAGAAGTTGACACTGAGTATAAGCAGTGTAAACAACTTTGAAGCTCAAGGAAAAACAGTAGTATGAATATGTTAGAATGAACTAGCCACACCTCCAAAATTCTATGACCTGTAAGATATAGGTAGGCAATCAAATCAACTTTCGGTTTCCTCTATTTAAAAAAATACGAGAGTAAATCCAGTAAATAAACAACAGTGATAAAAATTTGGAGAACTAATATCAACTATCTTAAAGCATCTGAGAGAGCTGAATATAGCTCAGTGGTAGAGCTTTGAGCCTAGCGTACACAAATCTCTGAGTTCAATTTCCACTACTGTCAAAAACAAATGAATAAAATAAAGCATCTGAGGATGTTGATAACTGGCAAAATTTAACTTATTACTAATAGTCATACAATCTACATAGAAAATGTGAGAAAATTTTTAATAAAGGTGAGAAAGAATTAAGGAATTGATTTTCATCAGATGTTTTATTTGGATAGATATTTGAGAACATTAAAAGAAGTAATTTCAGAGTGATTCCATATTTTTCCTTTTATATGAGACAAAAACTTAAAGGATCTCTTTTAAAACACTAATATTTTTAAAACGTTGAATTAAAGAGTGTAGAAGCCATTGAAAAACATAAGCAAGATAAACTGAAGTAAATATTCTCTGTTCACTCTGCCAAATTAGAAATTATGAAAAAATATAATAAAAAATAATAATTTTTTCTTATGTAAACTTGAAAGGAAGAAAATATCACAATTCAGGTATAAGAAATGAAGTAAGCTTGAGGTTGCCATTGGACCTAGCAATTCTGTTCCTGGATTTTTAGCCAAGAGAAATTTTAAAATGTCCATACAAAAACTTGTACATATATGTTCCTAGCAATATTATTCGTAGTGGCTGAAAAATGGAAATACACAGTAGATTGAATTGGACATAACTTTCCTATGTTCACAAATGAATATACATTCAGTGTAACTCCACTTCATGTACAACTACAAAAATGGGAAGTTATATTTCATGTACATATGATATGTCAAAATACTTTCTATTGTCATGTAAAACTAAAAAGAACAAATTTTAAAAAAGAATATTAGGAAAAGAAATAGGTAAATATATGGGAAATTTAAATGTATTATGAAAAGTAAAGAAATAAAAATGAATACTAATAATATAGGGAAACTTTTTATGGGAAATTTAAATGTATTATGAAAAGTAAAGAAATAAAAATGAATACTGATAATATAGGGAAATTTTTATGGGAAATTTAAATGTATTATGAAAAATAAAGAAATAAAAATGAATATTAATAATATAGGGAAAATTTTAACAACAAGGTGAAACCAATAGTAAACAAGAGACTATAGAAACTGGAAAAAGATGAATATCTTAGTTCTATTTTCTTTTTTTAAAAATATCTTTATTTTATTTGTTTATTTTTATGTGGTGCTGAGGATTGAACCCAGACCCTTGCGATGTACTAGGCGAACACACTACTGCTAAGCCACAACCCCAGCCCTTAGTTATATTTTTTAGGAAGAGAATAGAAGTATCAAATCACTTGGTATTTGGTAATTCAAGTATGCACGCATAAATTTGGGGTAACCACAAAAAAGTATGGAAGTAGATCTTATGGGATTAGAATGAACAAACGGAGAAAAACTGATATCAATGCAACATAGGTAGAAATGAAAGAAAAAAATCAGCATAAAAAATAAACATGAGATAATGTTTAAAGTTAACCAATTTCTTCCTTCCTCCTCCCTTCCTTCCTTCTTTCCTCCTGCACTGGGTGGTGGGGGAGGAGTTTGAATCCATGGGTGTTCTGCCACTGAGCCACATCCCCAGCCGTTTTTATTTTTAATTTTGAGACAGGGTCTTACTATATTGCCAGGCTGTATTCCTACTTGAGCCTCCCAAGTAGCTTTGGATTACAGGTGTTCCCAGCTAGAAGTTAGCACAAATTCACTGTTGGAGATTAGGGTATTGACATGTGAATTTTAGAAGGGACAAAAATGTTCAGTTATAGCAAAAAGATGATATTTCTGAGGTTTTCTCTTTTCACTTCGCTTTTATTAAAATGTACCTGGTTTTGATTTATCTAAAATGTATGTTACACTTCTAAAACTTATGAAAAATTCAGAATTATCTCAAGAATGTGAAGAAGGTCCAAAATTCTATTCTTACTTCACTGTTAAAACATATTATTGAGAAAAGATACTATTTTGATAAAGAAAAAGTATTTCATAAAATCAAATAGCCAAATCCAAAATGAAACCAAAGCAAAACCAAACATCACTTAGTAAACCAGGTTTATTTTTAGTAAATCATGAATAGTTGGGAAAGTCTTTAATCTGATAAAGAATATGTACCAGAAATTCATAGCTGATTCTTTTGGCAAAACACTTGACATGTTTTCTTTAGAATTAGAAACAGAGCAAGAATATCATCTTTCTATATTTTTATTTTCTTATTTTTTTTTAACTTTTTTTTAATTGGTTGTTCACAACATTACAAAGCTCATGACATATCATATTTCATACATTAGATTGAAGTGGGTTATGAACTCCCAATTTTACCCCAAATGCAGATTGCAGAATCACGTCGGTTACACATCCACATTTTTACATAATTTTTAGTATGTGCATTTGCCCAGGATTATATCATTGACTACACAAAAAAATCCAAAGATAAAACATGTAAATTATTTGAACAAATAAAGTTTAGTGAGGCTACTTATGTACTGTACTCAGTAACATTCCTGTACTCTAGCACCTATGAATAAATCTAGTCATTGAGCATGTAATGCTTCTAAGGAGAAAAGTACAAATTTTTATTGAAATTTACAAAAGAGGACTTAAAAGGGAAGCTATACCTACATGAAAGGAAGGATTCATTAGTTTAAAACTGTTTCCCCCAGAACTGAAATACAGATATAATTTAATGAAAATCCTACAAGGTTATAGTGCATTTGAAAAGCTTTTTTTTTTTTTTTTTAATTATAAAAGGAGATTTATTTGGTTAGTTTACAAAATCAGAGGCTGGATAGTTCCACAGTGGCTGTCCCAGGCTGGACAGTCAGCGAATCAGTAGCTACTCAGTCCAAGAAGCTGGAGCCTCAGAACAAGAAGAACAATGATGCCACCCCAGTCAAAGGCTAAAGTCCTAGAAGGTCCCCAAAGAGTCACAGGTGTGAGTCCTCATTGGAAGAAGGAAGAAGCTGGAGTCTGATGTCCACAGGTGATAGAAGCAGCAAAAAAATGCACCAGCTCAAGAATCAAACTTGCACATGTGTGTAGGCTTCCTTCTTCTTCACTTTTTGTTCCATTTGGGCCCCAAGTCTATTGGATGGTGCCACCCAGGCACCCATTTGGTTGGGTCTTCCTCCTGGATTCACTGATCCATGTGCGAATTGTTTTTGAAAATACCTTCACAGACCTCAAAGTTGACATGTAAGAATCAAATTCCAAAAACAGTGTAGGAAATTTCGAAGATTGAGCAGAGTATACTTACTCTATCAGATATCAAGATCCATTGTTAAACCGTATTCTTCATATTTATTTTGTATTTGTGTAAGGGAAGACAAATAGACTATTAGAATAAACTAGGAAAAGATGTTTTACAAGATTTATAGTCAAGAAAATATTGGTATTCAAGGGACTACAAATATTAAGGAAAAAGAATCAACCCTAAATGGGCAAAGAATGAATAAGCATTCATGAGAAGAAGGAGTAATTCAAATGGCTAATAAACATCTGAAAAGATATTCAACCTCATTACTAATAAGGGAAATGAAATTTGAAATGAAAAACAGCTACCATTTTATACTTGTAAAAACATTTTCTGTAATATGTCTGCAATTTTCTGAACTACTAAAATATTTCAGAGTTTAAAAATGTTTACTTTTTGTTTTTGTAAGTACTTCACTGCATGAAGTAGCTAATTTTTCTGGTGTTAACAGCTGACCACAATAAAACTCCATTTTCTTCTCACCTTATGACCTTTTGGAAATAGAAATGACAGTTTATCTTGTTTTTTGCGTCACCTGTTGACTTTAGCAAAGCTACAGTTAGAAGTCTTTGTACTAACCTTCTCCCAAGGATAGCACAATGTCAGGAATGTACCAAAAATTATTGGTGATAAAGTGTGGGGGTCTTTTTGTTTGTTTGTTTGTTTTGGTTTTTGTATTCTTCAGTGACTTTATTCCATTTTGAGGCAGTAAAACAGAATAGAATTTTGTTGAAATTTTTAAAAGAAAAATTAACCTAATTTATATTCATAAGATATTTTATTAAACAGACAAAAAGGTAAATAAACTACCTAACCTAAATTTATTGAACATTAAATTTATTAAAATTATGCTTATTTTCTTGTAATTTTATTTCTTAAAATTTAGGAGACTGTTTAGAATTTATTTTTGGCTTTAAAAGCTGATTCAATTTTTTAAGGCTATAATTTTAAAAATTCTAAGTCTTCTGTGGTTTTCTGTTCATTCAGCTAACAATCATTTTTAAGGGCCTTTAGAAAATGTTTGGTTCCATTTATAAAACTTGGCTAAATTAAATATCTTTAAACATTTAAACCTGCATTAATAATTTTCTGTTTAACTATTTCAAACTGTATTTGTAAGTAGGATAAATCATGTTATCTTAAATTACTATTTGTAAATTTAAGAATTAAAATTATAAATATTTTTTTTAGAGGGGGAGAGAGAGAGAGAGAGAGAGAGAGAGAGAGAGAGAGAGAGAGAGAGAGAGAGAATTTCAATATTTATTTTTCATTTTTTCGGCGGACACAACATCTTTGTTTGCATGTGGTGCTGAGGATGGAACCCGGGCCGCACGCATGCCAGGCGAGCGCACTACCGCTTGAGCCACATCCCCAGCCCCTAAAATTATAAATTTTATAACAAATAAATTAATTTGTTACATCTTCTAAGTAAGACTGCTTGAATACACTGAGCCTCTGTTTTTTTCCTCACTCTTATTTATACCCCTCGTCCCATATTTGCTAGACTCCACTGGCTTTCCAGGCAATCTAGAAAGGTTCCAATTCATGGTCAATTTCAGGATGTGTTGACAGACCACGGTGATGTCAGGGATGACTGGAAATAGCAAACAAGTCTAGTTTGTAAGTGGGCAGTGCCAATTGAGGTGGTCTGATAGGAAGTAATGGAGATGCAACCACAGGGTGCACAGATACAGTCACTACTACCATCTAAGTCTGGGAGAATGGTGAAAGGAAAATTGATGAGGTACTAGGACCAGGGTTCAAAAAATAGAACAAAAGCCCAGTTATTGGGTCTGGGAGTTAAAATGAGCACATGGTTTTGAAAAAGGCAAATGATCTAAGAGTTTTGATAAAAGGTCAGCATTGTAACAGATAAGTCTGACTTGATGCTGAACTGATGAACTATTGGCACAGAGGTCTATGAATTCCCTTGCATTGCCTAGGACCAAAATGAAACAGTAGCTAAGAGCTAGTGTCAGATCTAGGAGTGGAATGCTATAAGGATAGGGATTATTCCATAGCAATCCCTTTATGGACATCTGTTGCCTCTGGCACATACCACTCCATTATTAAAATTATTCTCAAACATGTTGGAACCATTGTCAAAGTTTTAGAGCTATGTAAGATCTAAATTATAAGTGGTATGTTCTTAGTGTATTTATTTGAAACACTGTATTTTCTAGTGGTTATTTTATAAAAGTATGGTACAGATAATCATGGATTAAAGATTATTTCTGTGGGCTCACTTGGGATAAAACTAGTATAACTTTATTTGTGTGGGTGGTAATCTATGTTTCATGTTCCCAGCACATGATATGTTTATAATTGAAGAATGCCTCTTGTCACTCACCAAATTGACAACACAGTTATAAAATAGATATGGAGATACACTTTTGTATTTATTTATTTATGCTGCAGTACTGGGGATCACACCCAGGACTTCATGCACGCTAGGCAGTGCTTTGCTACTAAGTTGAATTCCTATCCCTGGAGGTATATATTTTTTAATGTAAGGAAGATCCAAGATTGATAATTATTCATTCAGTAATTTGTTAAGACTAATTCACCTCCATTGATTTGAATTTGTGACTGTAAACTTAGAGCAGTCCAAAGTATTGCTATAATATCTATTTAATAAAATTTGATAAACCAATAACAAACTATTTATGAAGTATATTAAATCCACTTAAAAAGCAAGTTATTTCAATTTTTATTCTGTAATATGTTGTTTGTAAGTGAGTATGGCTAAGTACAAATGAGCTTTATTTAGTTATTAAAGGAGATCCCACAAACATCCTTTACTTTATAAAGTATATACTTTATACTTATATATTCTAAAAATTTTGTATGCTTTGAATCTCATAGATCCAGACCAATTTCCCATAATAGGTAGTAAATACTAAAGTTGTGTGTGTTTGTACACGTGAACCCGTGTGCATTTAAAGATATTTGAGAAGCCTAATGCGGTGGAGCATGCCTGTAATCCCAGAGGCTCAGGAGGCTGAGACAGGAGGATTGAGAGTACAAAGCCAGCCTCAGCAATGGCAAGACACTAAGCAACTCAGTGAGACCCTGTCTCTAAATAAAATACAAAATAGGGCTGGAGATGTGGCACAGTGGTCGAGTGTCCCTGAGTTCAATTCTTAGTACCCTCCAAAAAAGATATTTGAGAATCACAGAAAACTTTGACTTTATCATTCCATTCCCCCATTCTCTGCCAGGTTCTTACCAAGCCTTGCTAGGTCAGCTTTAGAGAAAAATCTGGCAGATGCTGCAATAGAAATAACTACCAATGATAATCTGGAACCAGACCTGGAGGATTTTAAATGTAAGTATTTAATTTGTTTTTGTTTTAAGTGAAAAAATAATTATCAAACATTTGATGCTATTATTTTAATTTCAATATAAATGTTTTTAATGCATTTTGTTTATGTACTGAGTTGAAGAATCTGTTTTTTGGAAATGTGAATGCTATTTATAAGTTAAACCTTAGAATATTTACTGCATTGCAGTACATTCTTGATGGTTCTCCCTGGCCTTCAAGAGTCACAGTTGATACTAACATATTAAAGGCTCTGAGAATCCATTTTGTAATTAACTTGTATAATTTTGACATTATATTTTTTCCAAATATGTTTCATGATATTATCTAAAATTCTGCTTTATTTGCACAACATTTAAATATTGAAGACCCCTATGGGACATGTTTGGGCAACTTTTTTAGTTTGATTCAGACTAAACTAATATTCAGAATAACATCTTATGCCTTCGTACTCCTTCCATTTCCACCTGTTGTTTGTGCTGCTTTTTTTTTCTGAGTAGCCGTAAGTATAAATTTGAATTTTGAGGAGAATTATTCGTAAAAGTTTCCTATTCTTCAGTTAGAGCACAGCGAAAGTTTACCCATTTTTAAATGCAATTGCCTGTTTTTTAAAATTTATTTTTAATTTTTTCGTTGTAGTTGGACACAGTACTTTGATTTTATTTATTTATTTTTATGTGGTGCTGAGGATCCAACCCAGGTCCTCATCCATGCTAAATGAGCTCTCTACTGCTGAGCCACAACCCCAGCCCCTGTAATTAACTGTTTTATCAAAACATTTAATATATGACCATTTTCTAAAATAGACTACTGTGATTCTCTTTGTAGTAGACTTTTTTTTTTTTTTTAATAATGGAGGTTACCCTGAACCAAGAATTTGGTATTAAGAAAATTAGATGACGTTTTGGGAGTCAGATTATAAATTTAATATACTGATAGATCTGAATAGAAATTCAGAGTCAACTCAAAAGAGAGAATAACTCTGGGCCTTGAAGATTCAGAGTGTTATTTGATTGAATCCATTGATATATCCAAAGAAAGACTGTCATTTCAGACAGGCCCTTGTTAGCAGTGACCCTCTTGTAGAATATAAGGGACCTAAGTGTTGAGACTTTTCAAATTGACTAATACCATTAATTTTTAAAATCATCTGTCCTATAGAGAATTCATTAATTTACTTTCCTTGTTAGTCCATGCTTACCAAACAACCTTCTTGAGAATATGGCTTTCCATGCAGGTCCCACTCCAAATAATAAGCTTTTATGGCAAACAGTGTATTATAGTTGATATGAAAGTTGCAGTTTCCATTGTGATGTAATATTTTGCAATTTTATTTTCTTAGTCAGAATGTGTTTAATATTCTCCTGAAAGTTAGATTTACTCTCAGTTCTGATTATAAAATTAAGTTTGAGCCTACTAGATTTTGAGGAACTTGATAAATTTACCAAAATAATGTCATCCTGTGAAATTACTTACAAGATAGCTAGCCAGCTTTCTCCCAGAAATGTACTAGCAGCATCATTCTCTGAGTTCATATCCCCTTTCTGCTTATCAACATTGGTTGTGTAAATTCAATTGTCCTAAAGCTAATGGACATGTTCCACAAACTAAATTGTAGATGCTATCAGATGCTGTTTGAACCTGAAATTACAAGTGTCATCTCAGCATACAAGTATAAGAGTTGATTCACTGCCATATTCTGGCTCTGTCCCTTTATAGTTTTATATTGGGTCTATTTCAAGGTCTGGTGGTAGTAAATAAATACTAAATACTTAGTGTGATGGCTCTTGGCTTTCCTTCCCTGTAGAACTTTTGAAAAAGGAAAATGGTAAAGATCTGCTGTGCTCTGGCAAATATGTCGTGCCCAGTGGTACTTAAACATGTGACAGTGTAATTATTTTTAGTTTAAAATTGTTCAGAGTACTCTACAGAAGCAAGTGCTTTCCCCCATATTGTCTTAAAATATGCCTTAACATATTGAAAATAGCATTTTAAAAGATAAACAATTTGAAATATTCTTATTTGAAGTAGGAAAACAAAAGATAGGTGGATTACTTAAGGCATTGTAATTGTGTATCTGCTTGTTGGGTTATTTTCATAGGATGGAATATTACTAGGAGTCAAAGGATTAAAAATACTTGATTTGATAGAAAGAATGTCAGATTAGTTTAAGTTCTATTTTAAGCTCCACTTTTACTAGCTAGGTGATTTTAAATAAATTATTTAAATTATGTTCTTGGTTTCCTCATAATTCTCGTCTCATTGTTAAGTTACTTGAAATTATATAAGGAAAAATATAAACCTCATAGTTTGTGATCTGGCACATGAAAAGGTCCTTAATAAATGATAGCTTTTATTATTGTGATCATTAATATTATAACACTATTAGTATGAATGTTATTGTTATTATTGGAAAATGTCAATGAGCTTGAATATCTGATTACTACAGGGAATATATAAGATGGGTTCCTGACTTCAAGAAATTTATTATTATTAAATTCCTGTATTTAAAGATCTCTTTAAAGCAAAAAGAGAACAATACAATAAAAGTTATTACTGAATAACTGTATGGCAAAGGTTCCCAGTTCCTACTTCAAATAAGTATATTTCTGATACTATTCTATCAGAATCACCTGGATATTTATTTGAAAATATAGATCTTCTGAACTATTCCTGAAAATAATAGTTCAAGAGGTCCAAGGGTTTGGTTCATCTGTATTTTTTACTAGACCTCTCAGGGATTTTCTTGTGGAGTTTTTCATTAGGTGCTTCCTAAAGATGATATTCGGGGTACTTGAAAGCTTTTGAATGTGTACTTGGCTTATGTGTATATTATAATCCTGACCAGATAAATTTATGAATATGGCTTGGCTATGTTCTGGGTTGTTTTTTTTTATTTCTCAATTTTATCTATATACTATTTGCTAAATTTATTGCTTTAAAATTATTACATTTTAGAACATTATAAGCTGTATATAGAACTGTAGTGTTTAATTACCATCTTCAAGCTTATTTCTTTAGATGTTAAATTAAAATCCCTGAAGAGCTCAAGGTGTTACAGAAGCTATCCTACATTTTATGTTGGATGGACTTATCATCTTTGGATATTATTTGTAGGATGTAGTTATGACTAATTCTCTGTCTTATGTAAAACATTCAGGTGAAGTGGTATCTGGATCACTGAGGATTGGTACTATTAGTGCACCAATATATAATACCCATGAGAAAATGAAAGTGCCTGATGTTCTTTTCTATGACAACATTCAGGTAAGAGCATCACTTCATTTACTTTCATAAATAACCACTTATTGTGGTAGTTAGCTCTGAGAAATGATACTTATGTTTAATTATGTATGTAATTTTCTAAGTTAAATGCAGATGATGCAATATGATGTGTTGAAACATCTTTTATTAAAGTATTAAAAACTTTAAGATTCTTTTTTTCCCTCCTCTGGTGGGATTTTCTTTTCTTTTTTTTTAATTTAAAAAAATAAATGATAGCGGAATGCATTACAATTCTTATTACACTTATACAGCACAATGTTTCACATCTCTGGTTGTATATAAAGTATGTTGACACCAATTCGTGTCTTCATACATGTACTTTGGATAATGATGTCTATCACACATTTCACCATCCTTGCTAATCCCCTGCCCCCTGCCTTTCCCTCCTACCCCTCTGCCCTAAGTAGAATTCATCTATTCCTCCCATGCTCCCCCTTCCAAAGGTATTTGAAAATTGGAGGAGTTGCTGTTATCATTAGGGTTATAAATTTCATATGCACACATAAACAAATATTGTATGGCTGTACTTCAGGTTGATAAAGTAAACCCATTATTAAATTAAAAACAAACAGAACTTCTCATTCTCTTTTTTCTTCTTAGTGAATTCATTTCAGTAATTCAAAGAAAGTGTATCGTATACATCCTACAATTCCAGTATTTTTCTTTTTCTTTTCTTTCTTTTTTTTTTTTTTAAGGGAGTATGATGGAGAATTTTCATCTTACAAACTAACCAATAATTATTGACTTTCCACTAAGATTCAGATATAAGTTTATACCTAGAAAGCCATATTGTAGATATTCAATTCAATTAGATTATTTTCAGGGAATTACCCTGAATATAACAGTTTTCTTTTCCAAGTTTTCCATGAAGTGGTCCTTCGGTCCTTCCTGCCAGCCTTTTCAATTTTGTGTGTGTGTGTGTGTGTGTATGTGTGTGTGTGTGTGTATACTGGGATTGGACCTAGGGACACTCTACCACCAAACTACATCTCTACCCCTTTTTATTTTTTATTTTGAGACAGGGTCTTCCTAAGTTCCTGAGGCTAGCCTTGAATTTGTAATACTGCTGCCTCAGCTTCCCGAGTTGCTAAAATTATAAGTGTATGCCTCTATGCTAGGCTATGTATTTCTTTTATAATGAAAAAGTACTTAAATTTTCTGTAATGTTTCATTATTATTCTGCATGTAAATAGTACATTTAATTTACAAATTATGTTAGAACTTCTTACTATTTTTGCTATGTTAAGGCATTAGCAAAATTGAAGTTAAATTTATTTTTTAATCTGACATTCTACAATTCTGTTTTTTGTTCAAGCATCATAATTTAAATCACTAAATTATAATAACAATATAGAAGGTATCCAGGCAAATTCTTCTTTCTTAATAAAAATACTGGCTTAAAATTTTGAAATCTGTCCAAGCTACACTAATTATTTTTGGCATAGCAAAGGCATAACCCTGATTTGATTTTAATTATTAAGAATCAGTTAATTAATGTAGATTTTATTTTTCTTCAGAAACATTAGTATTCTTGCATAATCAGTACACAAATAAACAGAAAATTAAATTGTAAGACAGAGGAGGGGAAAAAACTCTTGCCTAATAAATAAAGACAAAAACTTGATTAGAAGGAAAATATACTATTTCTAAAAATTGATGGTATCACCCTCTGTCCATGTAATGAACAAAGAAAACAAGAAATCAGGATATTGTTATAAGTAACATTTAATTGAAAAGCTCTACAGCAGCAAGGGTTGAAAAGATTTCAGAGTGTTTAAGAATATAGGAAATTCAGTAGGAAAGAGGACCATTGTGCTCTTGAACATTGTGTCTGTTGCCAAGGTGTTTATGATATAGACATGGAGGGCTGCAGGGCTGCTGTGAACTTTACACAGAGCCCCTGAGGGACTTCTTGTAACCTGTCTCCAAATGTACCTCCTCCTCTAAAAGCATTATGAATTAACCACTAATGAAAAAGTTTTAGCTGTACCAATTCTAGGGACAGTGGCTTGATTAAATTTGCTTTTGCTATGTATTACTGATTCTGTTTTTGCTGCACTTCAGCTTTGAAGCAGTATGCTTCAGAGTCTTTTGCAGATTGAGGTACCATCTTGTTTTATGCCCTGTTGTTCCTTTACCACATTGCATTGAGAATGGTTTTGAAAATGTGTTCTTATATATCATAGGGCAAAGCCCTGTGTTTTCTTTATTTTGTATGTCTAGCAAATAACAAAGTGCCTGGTGTATAGCAATTGCTAAGTATATAAGTGGTGAGGGGATTAATAAAAGGATAAATAAGATTCTGAGTGTTCATGCTAAGGAATATTTTTTTCATCCAGCCACTCATTAAGAAATATTAGACTTGTATCAGTAAGGAGGAGAGATTTGAGGGAAGGAAAATTAATAGTCTCTTAATAAGCTTTAGATCTGAAAAAAAAATTGTAAATATTTATTGTGGGTCAGACCTTGTCCTAAGATCTTGAGATAAAGAGATTAAAATAGTCACGTGAGCAAATGCATCTTTAGAGCTCAAATTGCTCTTAATCTAATGGAAAAACAGGCAAATACACATGGTTACTTCACAGTGTGATGGAAGTATATACAAGTTATTGTGCTTACCTTTGTGAGGTGATCATCCCTGATGATAAAGATCATAGAAAATTCCTTAACAAGACAAAGCTGGGCAAGTCTCTCAGAGACCAGCATTTGTAGAGACCTGCTTATACGAAAGAGTAGCTCATTTAGCACAGAGTAGCACAGAGCTGAGGTTGCATATGGAAAAGTTTAAGAGATGAGCCTGATGAGTTAGGAAAGGATCAGATCATCTGAGCTTCTCAAATTAAGGAGCTGGGATTTCTTTCATTGGTTTCCTCACCAATGAAAGACTTTAAGCACATTTGCTAACTTTGCATTCACTCTTGAATGTTGTCTAAGGGTTAGAACCAAGGCAAAGAAAAACTAGTTTAGAGTTATTCTAACATTCTGGGTAAAAATTAAGAAGGATCTGAAATGAGGTAGTGAGAGTAGGGTCAGAATAGAGTGGACACCTCACAGGGCTATTTAGAAGGTAGAGTCCTTGGAACTTTGTGTTTGTTTAAAACAAAGATTCTGCCTCAGGGAGCACACAGTGTGGTGGAAAAGTAAATTGAAGAGTAAGTAGAAAATTATTCTAGATTCTTCCCATCCCTGGAACATTGTGTGAAAGAAGGAGAGTGGTAGGGGATGAACCTGAGATTAAATCAGAAACATGAGAAGTACCTTTGTTTCTAAAGTATTGAGTCACTTAAAGAGTTTTGAAAAATGAATTGGCAAGATTTTGAACAAAGAAGTGATTGTATGAGAATATTTATAGAGAACATATTGACTCAGGGAAAGGATGAAGTTTCAAAAAGCTAAATTAGCTTAAAAATTATATCTACCTACCTGTCTATGTATATAGGCCAGAGATAATAATACCCTAAATTCAAACTGTGGTAATAGCAAAGAAATAATGAATACTGTTGATCTTTTTTTGGGGGAGTTGGTGGTCTTGGA
Source organism: Urocitellus parryii (assembly GCF_045843805.1). Taxonomy (NCBI): domain Eukaryota; kingdom Metazoa; phylum Chordata; class Mammalia; order Rodentia; family Sciuridae; genus Urocitellus; species Urocitellus parryii. The sequence continues at coordinate 43,854,903 of NC_135532.1, read as the reverse complement.
TTTTTTTTTTTTATCTTGATAAAAGAGAAGCAAGGTGGGCAGGGTGATTATGATAATGATGAACATTTGACCAGTCAATAGAAAATGATGCTATTAATTATGAAAAGAAAAGGAAGAATGAAGTTGTTGAAGAGAATGTAATAAGCCAAGTTTTGGATTTGAGTATGCTGAATTTAGGAGACTGGGCAATAATCAGGGGGTGTTATTATTAGTCATCGCTGAGAAATCTTGATGTTTGAAGATAAGGGTTAGCTGCAGCCATGAGATGGATGAGAGAATTTAGGTGGTGTAAGGTCAGAAGTAGCTCTTCTAACACTGATGTGTGGGTACCAACTCTGCACACAGCCCTCACTTGGATCTTAGGTAGGTGACTGTGTACAGATAGGCATGACTTGTTCTACCCTATACTGAGACCCCAAAGAAAGCAAGTAAAAAGTTAATGGAGAGAACAAACAAAGGAACCAGGGGAAAATCATATGGAAGGAATTGCTACAACAAGATGATCTAGTCCAGAAGACTATGGAGAAAAATTATTAAAGGCAGGAAAAAATCAGGAGAGAAAGACACCTAACTGAAAGCTTAGCCTTAAGAAATCTTCTGCAGTGCCAAGTAAAAAAGAAGGCAAGACAAGAATTATGTTGGTTATGACCTTAGCCTTCATTAGTGTTTGTGGGTTTGAATAATCTAGTTAAATGTAATGAGCATATGAAGTAGGAAGATTTAGAATAAACAATACAGATAAGAATTCAAATATAGTTTGCATTCATTTTCATTATTATGCAGCCATCAAGGTGCTCCTTGCAACTTTTCTATCCATTCCTCATGCAGATTATCCTATTTATTTCAGGAAGAATTCTGTGTTTTATGGAAATTGGTATTGACTTTTCATCTGAATTAAAATGTAAAGATCTCTGGCATATATTACCACAGAACTCAGTTTTAAATTATTTTCTAGGACTCACTTTTATAGGGAAATCATACATCTCAGTTTATCTTAATTTGCTTTTAAGACAGTCTCAATTTAGGCTGGGAATGTAGTTCAGTTGGCATAGTGCTTGCCTAGCATACACAAGTCCACTGGGTTCAATCCTTAGCACCACCAAAAAAAAAAAAAAAAAAGATAGTTTGTACCTATTGTGACCCAGCATAATTATTAACAATGGCTGGCTCTTTATTTTAAAACTGTGCCAGAATGACAATAAGTAAATATGCTCATTTTATTTCATGCCTTGTTAAAACTTTAGCTCCCGAATGTATCTAATTTTAAAAAACAAAAACTATCAAGATAAACATCAGGGGGTACTCATTTGTTCTCAAGGTAGGAAAATGCTTTCTTAGTTTTCCTTTCTAAGAAACAGACAGAATGAAAGTATACTAAATTTGACAAATGAAAGGAAAATTTCCTGGCTCTCTAAAAACTAACTTACAAAAAGAAAAGCAATTTACATACCAGATAAATATCTATAGATATATAAAATGTTAATATAAAAGGTTAATGCAAAAGGTTAATTTGCCTTTTTTAAAAATAGGGAACTTCAATAAGTTTAGTACTTATGAGGCTGTTATTTGATTTGATACAGAAAACCAAGAGAAAGTAATAGGGATATTAACTGTGCTAGGATGTAGTTGTTTTCCTGACCCCCAATGAGCTTTTGTAACCTACTTATAGGTGGCCTATTTTTTAAGATACAAAAGAGCAATGTAACTTTCTCTGTAGCTATTGTGAACAACCTTAATCTTGTTCTTTTATTATATTGTGTCATAATTCAAATAAAAAACTGTGGAAGTTAAATAATATATTTCATTTCAAAGCTATATATAGTTTTGAAGGTAATGGTTAAGATGATGTCAGTCTAAAAAGTTCCATAAAAATTGCTGATTATTTTTGGAAGCCATTATATATTTACATTAGCAAGTGTCAATTTAAATTTATATTAAATTTCAAGACAATGCTACGTAGTTTAAATAAAAATACTTGAATTATAAAAACAACTTGAACTGGTCAATTGGTTGTACTTGCTCTAATGGGCTGTTTTAAGTTTTCAGTATCAGTGACCCAAATGGTTATGTAGTTTACTTATATCTAACTCATTAATTTTGTTTTCTTAAAAGTTAAATTACTTGAGTATTCTATCATAAAGGATGTCTTAACTTCCAAGAAGATATCTATATAGTTAACTTAAAACACAGTTAACCTGTCTGTGGTCCTTTTTTTCTCTAGCACATGATAGTGATGGAAGACATGCTCAAAGACTTTCTCCTTGGAGAACACTTATTATTGGTTGGTAACCAGGTAAGTTATGGGTGAAACCCAACCTCTAAAAGTAAATGACAGTAATAGTTTCAAAGCAGTAAGTTTTTTTGTTGTTGGAATAAGTTTTTGAAATTGCTCCCTTTTTCTCCCAGTAAAATGACTCGTTTAATTAAAAGGTGAATGTCTACCTTAGACTTAACCTTAGACTTACTTCAAGGCTTAAATCAGACCCCATTCTACTCTACAAGTGTGCACTCTTCTTGCTCATATCTGTTACTCCAACCCTGCTCACCGTCACCTATCTCCTGGATTAAGGCAATAATTTCCCACCAAATACACTATAAACTGTCTTCACTCTGCAATCAGATTGATACTTGTACAACTAAAATGTGATTAAGTTTCTCTTTTGTGCTTGAATTGACTCCCCATTGCCCTCAGGTATGGTCCTAAGTCTCTAGTAAGCTTGACAGGCCTGTAGAAACCAGCCTCTGCCCACCTATATGGTCCAAGCTTTGGCTCTTCTTTTCTCTGGATGGCAGCTTGAGCTTCTCAGAACTTCCATCAGTTTCTTATTTCCTTTCTGGTCCTTAGTGCATGTTTTGTTTTTTTTCTACATGCAACACTCCCTGACTCTTTATATCATGCCCTGCCCTAACTCCTAGGAGGGAGGTTTTCCCTTCTCCCTAGCTCAGTTAAGTTCTCCTGACCTCCTCCCTCTGTCCCCTTCATCACACAAGTTATGTGGTTTTGTATTTACCCATGCATGACTCTGCGCAACTTGTCTGGAAGCTCTTGGAGGGCAGAGACCTTGTTTGTCTTATTCATCTCAGTCCTTGGTTCCTAGCCCAGTACTGCTATAGATATTCAATATATGTTTATGGAGGAAATGAATAGATATTCTGTAGTTAGAGGGTGCTGATAATTTTCCTTAGTTGAATTATCATACCCACAGTAAATGGCACTTTGGGTCTCATTTTTAATTAGTCTTAAATTAATGGTAACAAGCTTTCAGAAGTTTGTCCTTTATTTTTTCTTTTTTGTACTTATAAAAATAGTACATATTCTTAATATATTTAGCCCCTCAAATTTACAATTTTAAAGTGCTGTTTAAAAATAAAAATGGGCCAAATGAGTGTTTTACTGGCTGAGGCATAGGCTTGAGAGTTAGCTGGCTAGAGATCCAATAGCAGTGTTCCTACATAATGGTGTGTGACTTTGGGAAATTGCTTATCTTAGACTATTTCCTGATGTCTAACCTGGGAATAAAAATAGTTTGTATTCTACTGGGCTAATGTGAGGATAACATGATATAATGCATGGAAAATACCTCACACTGTTCTGCCAGCTAAAAATAAAATCACTGTAAAATTTAAAAAGTACTTTAATGTATCTTGTTTCATGTTTTCTAAACGAGAATTAAAAAGTAGAACAATAAATTATTCGTGGCAGTTTTTTCCATAAAAAGCCCCACCTTCTTTTCTGAAAAATCATTTTTCTGTATACCTGAGGTGAAAGGATGAAGATCAGTTGAGGGTATTTGTTCCTTGATGTTGAAAACCATAAGTCAAGTTGTTGTCTCACTTTGAAAAACAATGAGTCTGTGGACTTTTAAGTCTTATATAGCCCAGAGTGCTTCACAGACTTTTTATCAATTTAACCATGGCACTCAGTGTTTCCTTTTCAAAACTTCTTCCATCACATGAATGTCCTCAACACAGAAACTGATGGCCTCTCACCAGCAGCAGACAAGCCTATAGAGGAGAGTAGACTGGGAACATATCGAGCTGGGCTCAAGGGGCAACTTTTCTAAGTAGCAGGCTTGGAAAAGGAAGGTCCTTGGAGTTCAAGGCATGGGGTCCAGGTGTTTTTGAAGCATTCATTGATATTGTTGTGCTAAGGTTTGTTGAGTGGAATGCAGTTTCTCAGTAAAGATAGTTTTTACTATTAAGCTATTAATAGAATCAGGATTTCAGGACAATCATTTACATTAATGTCAATGTTAGAGTCTTACTAGTAACCAGAGATGGGGAGCATATTCTAACCTCTGGAGGAATGAGGGGAGCTATGCAGGGTGAGGGGTAAGATGGAATGGAGGTTTGCTTCTCCTTTATGAGAAATTAAAAAGAATATGTGAAAGTATTTTGAAATTATTCTGGAGTGCTATACTAATATTGGTGTAAAACTTGCCTTGCCTCCTCTCATCTGTTTCAAGTCCCAAGGAAGGGAATGACGCTAGAACAAGGGCTAGGCAACAGGGTAGGTGTGGTGGAGGGAAGAGCAGCTACAGTTCTATGGGCATGTGGTTAGTCCCTAGCATCTGTGAAGATGGATGATTCAAACCTGTCTAGGGCAGGTTTAGGAACCAGCTGTACAGGGTTGAAGATACTCAGGGGCAAGGCAGGAGTTATAGGGTATCACAAACTTGTCAGTCCCATCACATTTTACATCTTGCTTTCTTATATCCCTATTTTACCACCCTCCACTTAAGAGAAAGAAGAATTAACAAAGGGAGATTATGTTCATTAAAAGTGTGCTATGTGTCATTGGCCTTTTTCATATTGGAAGGCATTTCTCTTCTTTCATTATAAACCTCTGAGATTGTCAGTGTTCTATTATAGTACAAATGTTAAAGGAAGTCTACCATCTCATTTCTCCCCTCAAGCTCTTGTTCTCAGAGAAATTAAATGGTCTGTGTTCCAAATAAACTTTTTTTTTATCAGTGTTATATTTCAGCCTATGTTTGCCACCATACTGTCTTCTTTCCTCCATCCTTGCTTATTCAAATGCTTTCCAACTCAGAGTGGCAACGTAGTATATTGAGAATGAAGTAAACTGGGAATCTGAAAGCCTAAGTCTGTGTTCAGGTTTTTAAACTGTGTGTATGATATGGGGTAAATTTCTAATCTCCTAAATAGGCTTTTTCTTTCCTCTCTTCCTCCCTGCCCCCCCTCTCATATCCATAAAATAATGATTGGAAATGGATGTTTTCTAAGGTTGCTCATAGCTCTAATATTCTATAATAGTGGGTCAATATAGATTTCCTTGATTTATGCATCTGCCTGTTCTGTCTCTACTGAAAAGAATGAGCCCCTCAAGAAGAGTCTTCATTAATTTTGCTTTCTTCCCAATGCCTTGTATACAGTAGATGTTAAATAAACACTAGATTTTAGAGGACTATAATAATATAAATTCCTAATGAGTAGGTAAAATGATTTAGAAATAATATGAATTTTAAATTTCAACTTGTATTATTTTTAGGAAATTCTGAAAATGATTGACTGTATTTTTTCTTCTGTAAGCTTGCAGCTGCTGAATTAAGGATACAAATGGATTGGATATAATCTAAGAACTCTTCTTTGAAGAGAGTAAATAGTCAAATGGCCCCCTCAACTAGGTATGATTCCATGATAGGATTAGAGACTGGCAGTGTTATCACTAGAATTGACTAATAAAAACTTATTATTTTAAAATTTCATAATAATTAGCTGAGTAGTACTAAGAAAATTAGATGGGTATAACGACCTAGGCTTACATTTTATAGGTTGGGGAATGGAAATTATATTCATTTATTTAGATTGTCTTCAAAATCTAAATAATACATTCATATACTTTAGCAAACTTCTTTTTTTTTTTTTTTCAAGCTTTTTCAATAGCTAATGTCTGTGTTTAGAACCAAGTAAGATTCTATTGTTAGACTCTTGACTGCCTCCTGGAAGGTGTGAGGACATGCAAAGCCACCTGTAGTGTTACTTGCAGATTGCATACCCTGCTGTGCTTGTCTAAGTACAGGTGCAGAGATTTTTTTTCTTTCTGTGTGCTCTCTGCATCTTGGTCATTTAGAAGAGTTCTCTCTTCAGGAATGTGTGCTTTTGCAGCCACAGTAAACTCAGGTCCTTCTTCTGTAGCTTTGAAAATGCCATATTTCATCCATCAAAGGTATTTCAAACCTCTGTTAATATTTCATGTACTTTCTCACTTTCACCTCATATCCACCTTCTGAAACATGACAATGAAAAAATAAAGAGACAAGCAAGTGAAGATATAGGTGATAGTTTGGGACTATTGACTCTCAGCTTTCATGCAATACTGTAATTGCTGTTTTCCCTCAAATGCAAAGTGACAGCCATCTGGGAAAATGCCCATTTAAATCACATGATTTATTTTGAAACCAATTAAACCATTTGTAGCAACTGAGCAGGCTCCTACCTTTCTCTTTCTAAAGCATTAAGCAATGACTACTCAAAAAAAGGTAAACTCAGGCCCAGTGATGCATGGCTGTAATCCTAGTGATTTAGGAGGCTGAGGCAGGAGGAATTGGAGTTCAAAGGCATCCTCAGCAATTTAGCAAGGCCCTAAGCAACTTAGTGAGACCCTTCCTCTAAATAAAATATAGAAAAGGCACAGGGATATGGCTCAGTGGTTATGTGCCCATGGGTTCAATCTCCAGTACCACCCCCCAATAAAAGTTAATTAAAAGTGAAACATAGAGATTAAATATTGACAAAGAACCCAACAGTGAGTTGGCATAAATATGTGATAAAAAACTTAATGAATGCTCCTTCCACAAACACCTGTAGAGAGATGTCTACATAGCTTTCTGTTTGCAAACTAGATGCTGGCTGAAGTTCATGAAAGAAACTTCAACAATTGAAATTATAACTGGAGCTATTTCAGAAGACTGTTTTTCTGGCAGTTTTTACAAATGAAGAAATTAAATTGAATAGGTGTTGATTCTGAGGCATCTCAAGATTCATCACCTTTATTTTGCCCAATCCTACTTTTTTTTTGTAGATGGTATTATCTTTTCTAAGAATCTATAGTATTAGACAAAATTTCATGTTCCTTGGGAAGCTAAAAACAGTCACATAAAACACCACTTGTCATAGCAAAAGAAAATAACTTGCATCTTTATTTTGGTGAAATAAAATAGACTTGTTTATCCTTTATAGTTTCTATGTGGGATTTTGTGGCATAACACATTGCCTTTCCAGTAAATGAAGCAGAATAGCTGTCTTTCAGCCAAATAAGATGGGGAACCCTGAAATCACATGCTTGATGGTCACATTGGATACAGTACTCCATATCATGGAACTGCTAAGTGTGCTGTCACATGCATTATTTTCTGCATATTATAATTATCATATTATATGTATATATCATGAAATTAAGAGTTCCATTATTGTATTACTATTACTATTATTATTATCATAGCACAATTTTCTACATAACAAAGAGAGATGACTATTTTCTAATGAGTGATGCTTTAGTTTGGTCCCGGCTTTAGGTGAAGAATAAGCTTCCTGCCTTCTGCATCTTCCCATTCTGGCTTTACTTTTAATTTGTAGAGTCTTATTAAATTTGATACACAAAAATTTATTATGACAATGGAGGTTATAGAATCACCCTAGAGGCACATCATTTCTTTTTGTTTAAAATATCCCAAAGAATAAACTTATGTTTAGGGGTAAAAATGCTTGAATTTTCAGAGATAGTTATATTTTATTAGATATTTGAAGGGAAACAAATTTTGCAATGTGATGCTATAAACTGCTTAGATACCCTTACATAAGAATATCTTTAAAATCTGCAGTGTTTCATTTTTTTAGAAATGAAAATTTAATCAGTTACATAAAATAATGTCACTTGGTTGTTTTTAGAACTAGACAACATTTCAAAGCAAGTCATCAAAATTTAATTTATATTTAATGAGGCACAATTAATTATTCACAATTACTTCTGCATGAATATAGCCCAATAAAATAATTTGCTAGAGTTTGTCAACATTTTGTCTTTTTGATTTTAAGCCAGCTTTGTGTATCATTTTATCAAATAATGGCAGTCTGCTGATGTTTTTCTATTTAAAATCTCCTTTCGTTCCATGTTCATATTTTTTTGCCCTTACCAGAACTCTGTGTGTAACAGAATTCCTTAACAAATAAAAAACCAACTCTGGAAGATTTTTATATAGGATGCCTTCTGTATCTCTTCTATTCATGTTTTTGTTTTTACATGACTGATTCTATGGGCACTCTTCACAGTTGCATGGCAATATCTGACCTAATAGCAGTGATGCAATCCAAGAAAGCATCTCTTACCTATTTCCTGTGAAAAGTTAAAGATGAACCTACTTGCCTAAAAAGCAGAATGTCCTTTATAGAGAGATACCCCTAATGACAGACAGTCTGGCTCCAAACTTCTTTTTTAGTTCTTCCAAAGTATAGTGTCCACCCCTTCCATGCCCAGAATTCTGCCTGAGTCATTTTTTTTGTGGTATATACTTTGTATGGTCTCTTTCCCTTCTCTCTTCCTGTGAAAATCATACCATTTCAACAACTCAGATGTTGTTTTCCTCTATGAAGCTTTTCTTCATCTCCCCCAAATAGAAATAGTCTTGTTATCCTTTGAACTTTTATAGGATTTTCTCACTATTTTGATCACATTTTCTTTGAAATTGTTTTGCTATGTATTTGATTTCATCTCTAATTGAATTAGAAGTTTATGAGCAAGGATTTTCCTGTGTCAAACTTATCTTCTGTTTCTCCCCCGCTTACTCCCTCCTTTGTGTACCCCTTCTCTCTGCAGTGAACTGGTGCCTCTGCCACCTATATCTTGGCTTCAATGTACTCTTTCTTGTCCACTGTTCAAAGCAACCAAATTTCTGGGTAGCTGTGACTCTCTGACTGTCCAGTATGAATTTCAGTGAATTCCCTTTGTTACTCACCTCACTGAGAAGCAGTATCTCAAGCCATCAAGCAACTGGAAAGCGCACCCTTCTCTAATCTTCCATCTTTGGTCCCTCATTCCACACTCATTCTTATAGTAGTAGTTATAATAGTAGTAGCAACAAAAAGAACATGATAAGTAACTTGTTGAGTAGTTTTAATAGGATATAATAAGAGCCTGAACATACAGAGTAAAGGACATTTAAAATTTTTTTATGGAAAAATTAGTATACTATAAATAGCAGATATGTAACAAATCCCCTTGAACCTAGCAACCAGCTGCTACAGTTAAAAGTCCTTTTTGCCATTTTGTTTTATTTATTCCCCTAACACTTATTTTAATCTCATCTTTTAATAAATTGTCCTTCTTGCAGGTACTTCAGTTAAAAGTTAAAAGTCCTTTTTGCCATTTTGTTTTATTTATTCCCCTAACACTTATTTTAATCTCATCTTTTAATAAATTGTCCTTCTTGCAGGTACTTCAGTATTTATTTATAATATAACCACAATTTAATTATTATACCTATTAGTAATGATCTCTTAATGTGATATTCCATCTATTTTCAGTTTTCTCATTTATCTTGAAATGTTATTTTATAGCAGTCTTATTCCAGTCATCCTCCAAATAAAGCCTGGCCATTGCATTTAGCTGATACAGCTTCCAAGTCTCTTCAAAAGAAAGATGGCCCATTTTTATTAGTATAAACATTTTATTCAAAATTATACCAATTAGAGGACCTGCAGGAGCCGGCCAAGTCTGGAGGATCATTAGGTGCTGTTGGATCTCCTGCCTCCCACCCAATCTCAGCGGTGGGGAGTCTCAGGGACTCTGGGCTGTGAGGAGTAGGGAAGGGAACACTCTCTAGAAAGGGTCAGCATGGCCTGCAGGAAGAGCTGCTCCGAGCATCCGACCAAGTGGGTCCTTGCCGGCAGTGCCAGTGTGGCTCTGCTGTTCACCATTGGGATGGTCCTGGGCTTCACCCTGCAGCGGGGCACTCGGTCAGGCTGTGAGCAGGACGTCTGCAGGCCCGACGCGGACATGCTGGAGTACCTGCTGAGCCTGGGGCAGATCAGTCACCTGGATGGCCTGTCAGTCACCTGGTACCATGCAGCCAACAGCCAGAAAGAGATGAAGGCTGCCCTGAGCAGCAATGCCATGGTCTTGGAGGCAGATGTTACTGTCCATGGGCTCAATACCGCGAATGAGACAGGGGTCCCCATCATGGCCCATCCCCCTGCCATCTACAGTGACAACACCCTGCAGCAGTGGCTGGAGACGGTGCTAGCCTCTTCCCTGAAGGGTATCAAACTGGACTTCAAGAGCCTCAAGGCCGTGGGCCCCTCCCTGGACCTCCTGCAACAGCTGACAGAAGCCGGAAAAGTCCAGAGGCCCGTGTGGCTCAATGCTGACATTCTAAGGGGCCCCAATGTGCCCCTCCCAATAGAGGTCAATGCCACACAGTAAGTGTTCACCTCTCTCCCCAGCTGCATCCAGCCCTCTTCTGTCAACACCTAGCACGGAAGGAGAACTTAGGGAACCTTCCTTGAGTCTGCCTTCAGTCCACCATGTAATCTCACCTGAGTCTTTGCATATGCTGTTCCCTCTGTCTTGAGTGCCTTTCCCCCTTTTTGGAAGAACTTCTGCCCAGTCACTACCATCTCCAGAAACATACCTGACTTCCCAGGCTGCTGAGAGGCTTCCTCTGGGGCCCACGGTTCCCAAATTTCTTCCTAACACAGCCCCGATCTCATTGGGTGATCACCGTTCACAGGTTTTCACCCCCACTGTGGACTCCCAGGGGGCAGACAGGGCCAAGCTCAGGACTTGGCTGCAAGAAAAGTCTAAAACATTGGCTCCATCCCAGTTCCCCTGCACCTCCTTCCACTAACAATCCTGGGTCACCAGCTGCAGAGTGTGCAGTGGGTTGCAAAGGAGGTTTGTGTGGAAGGAAGGGATGTCCTTAACTTGGTCCTTAAGCAGGCAGCACTGCTAGGTGAGGAGTGGGTTTTCCTCCCCATTCTACAGATGTGAAAAAAATCACAGAAATTGAGGCTCAACTTGTTGAAGGTTTATTGCACATCCCAGGCACTGTTTTAAGCACTTTACTTGAAGAATACCATTTAACACTTGCAATGAGAATGAGGTAGGTGCTATCGCCTTGGGTTTACAAACATAGGAACTATCTTATGGAAGTCAAATGACCTGCCTACATCTATTAGTAGCAGAGCAGAGGTTCAAACCTAGGCCTTTGTCGTTCTAAGCTCCATGCTCTTTACCTTCCATTTCTCTCTCACCCCATCTGTGCATCTAACCATCCATCCAACGTTTAGAGTATGTCTCCAACTGGGACCCAACAATATGCTGTCTACAGGAGACGCATCTGATAGAAAAAGATATCCATAGACTGAAGGTGAAAGGTTGGGAAAAATCATACCACTCATATGGACAGCGGAAACAAGCAGGCGTGTCCATACTCATATCTAATAAAATAGATTTCAAGCCAAAGCTAATCAAAAGGGATAAAGAAGGACACTTCATACTGCTCAAGGGAACCATAAACCAACAAGACATAACAATCATAAATATATATGCCCCAAATAATGGTGCAGCCGTGTTCATCAAGCAAACTCTTCTCAAGTTCAAGAGTCTGTTAGACCACCATACAATCATCATGGGAGACTTCAACACACCTCTCTCACCACTGGACAGATCTTCCAAACAAAAGTTAAACAAGGAAACTATAGAACTCAACAACACAATTAATAACCTAGACTTAATTGACATATATAGACTTTACCACCCAACATCAAGTAGTTACACTTTTTTTTCAGCAGCACATGGAACCTTCTCAAAAATAGACCATATATTATGTCACAGGGCAACTCTTAGACAATATAAAGGGGTAGAGATAATACCATGCATCTTATCTGATCATAATGGAATGAAACTGAAAATCAATGATAAAAGAAGAAAGGAAAAATCAAGCATCACTTGGAGAATGAACAACAGGTTGCTGAATGACATATGGGTTATTGAAGACATCAAGGAGGAAATTAAAAAATTCCTAGAGTTAAATGAAAACACGGACACAACATATCGGAATCTATGGGACACATTGAAAGCAGTCCTAAGAGGAAAATTCATTGCTTGGAGTTCATTCCTCAAAAAAAGAAAAAACCAACAAATAAATGATCTCATACTTCATCTCAAAATCCTAGAAAAAGAAGAGCAAAACAACAGCAAAAGAAGTAGAAGGCAAGAAATAATCAAAATCAGAGCTGAAATTAATGAAATTGAAACAAAAGAAACAATTGAAAAAATTGACAAAACTAAAAGCTGGTTCTTTGAAAAAATAAATAAAATTGACAGACCCTTAGCCATGCTAACGAAGAGAAGAAGAGAGAGAACCCAGATTACTAGCATACGGGATGAAAAAGGCAATATCACAACAGACACTTCAGAAATACAGAAGATAATCAGAGACTATTTTGAAGCCTTATACTCCAATAAAATAGAAGATAGTGAAGGCATAGATAAATTCCTTAAGTCTTACGATCTGCCCAGATTGAACCAGGAGGATATAGACAACCTAAACAGACCAATAACAATAGAAGAAATAGAAGAAACCATCAAAAGACTACCAACTAAGAAAAGCCCAGGACCGGATGGGTATACAGCAGAGTTTTACAAAACCTTTAAAGAGGAACTAACACCAATACTTTTCAAGCTATTTCAGGAAATAGAGAAAGAGGGAGAACTTCCAAATTCATTCTACGAGGCCAACATCACCCTGATTCCGAAACCAGACAAAGACACTTCAAAGAAAGAAAACTACAGACCAATATCTCTAATGAACCTTGACGCAAAAATCCTCAATAAAATTCTGGCGAACCGGATTCAAATACATATCAAAAAAATTATACACCATGATCAAGTAGGATTCATCCATGGGATGCAAGGCTGGTTCGATATACGGAAATCAATAAATGTTATCCACCACATCAATAGACTAAAAAATAAGAACCATATGATAGTCTCGATAGACGCAGAAAAAGCATTCGACAAAGTACAGCATCCCTTTATGTTCAAAACTCTAGAAAAATTAGGGATAACAGGATCATACCTCAACATTGTAAAAGCAATATATGATAAGCCACAGGCCAGCATCATTCTGAATGGAGAAAAATTGAAGGCATTCCCTCTAAGATCTGGTACAAGACAGGGATGCCCTCTCACCACTTCTGTTCAACATAGTCCCCGAAACACTGGCCAGAGCAATTAGACAGACGAAAGAAATTAAAGGGATAAAAATTGGAAAAGAAGAACTTAAATTATCACTATTTGCAGATGATATGATTCTATACCTAGCAGACCCAAAAGGGTCTACAGAGAAGCTATTAGAGCTAATAAATGAATTCAGCAAAGTGGCAGGATATAAGATCAACACGCATAAATCAAAGGCATTCCTGTATATCAGCGACAAATCCTCTGAAATGAGGACAACTACTCCATTCACAATATCCCCCCAAAAAATAAAATACTTGGGAATCAACCTAACAAAAGAGGTGAAAGATTTATACAATGAAAATTACAAAACCCTAAAGAAAGACATAGAAGAAGACCTTAGAAGATGGAAAAATATACCCTGCTCATGGATAGGCAGATCCAACATCATCAAAATGGCGATATTACCAAAAGTTCTCTATAAGTTCAATGCAATGCCAATCAAAATCCCAGCTGCATTTCTTGTAGAAATAGATAAAAGAATCATGAAATTCATATGGAATAATAAAAGACCCAGAATAGCAAAAACAGTACTAAGCAGGAAGTGTGAATCAGGCGGTATAGCGATACCAGACTTCAAACTATACTACAGAGCAATAGTAACGAAAACAGCATGGTACTGGTACCAAAACAGGCGGGTGGACCAATGGTACAGAATAGAGGACACAGTAACCAATCCACAAAACTACAACTATCTTATCTTTGATAAAGGGGCTAAAAGCATGCAATGGAGGAAGGATAGCATCTTCAACAAATGGTGCTGGGAAAACTGGAAATCCATTTGCATCAAAATGAATCTGAATCCCTATCTCTCGCCTTGCACAAAAGTTAACTCAAAATGGATCAAGGAGCTTGATATTAAATCAGAGACACGGCATCTGATAGAAGAAAAAGTTGGTTATGATCTACATACTGTGGGAGCAGGCTCCAAATTCCTCAATAGGACACCCATAGCGCAAGAGTTAACAACTAGAATCAACAAATGGGACTTACTCAAACTAAAAAGTTTTTTCTCAGCAAAAGAAACAATAAGAGAGATAAACAGGGAGCCTACATCCTGGGAACAAATCTTTACTCCACACACTTCAGATAGAGCCCTAATAACCAGAATATATAAAGAACTCAAAAAATTAGACAATAAGACAACAAGTAACCCAATCAATAAATGGGCAAAGGACCTGAACAGACACTTCTCAGAAGAGGACATACAATCAATCAATAAGTACATGAAAAAATGCTCACCATCGCTAGCAGTCAGAGAAATGCAAATCAAAACTACCCTAAGATACCATCTGACTCCAGTAAGATTGGTAGCCATTAGGAAGTCAAACAACAATAAGTGCTGGAGAGGATGTGGGGAAAAGGGCACTCTTGTTCATTGCTGGTGGGACTGCAAATTGGTGCAGCCAATTTGGAAAGCAGTATGGAGATTTCTTGGAAAGCTGGGAATGGAACCACCATTTGACCCAGCTATTCCCCTTCTCGGTCTATTCCCTAAAGACCTAATAAGAGCATGCTACAGGGACACTGCTACATCGATGTTCATAGCAGCACAATTCACGATAGCAAGATTGTGGAATCAGCCTAGATGCCCTTCAATAGATGAATGGATTAAAAAAATGTGGCATTTATACACAATGGAGTATTACTCTGCATTTAAAAATGACAAAATCATAGAATTTGGAGGGAAATGGATGGCATTAGAGCAGATTATGCTAAGTGAAGCTAGTCAATCTTTAAAAAACAAATACCAAATGACTCCTCTGATATAAGGGGAGGAAACAAGGACAGGGTAGGGACGAAGAGCTTGAGACGAAGATTTTCATTAACAGGGTTGAGAGGTGGGAGGGAAAGGAAACGAGAAGGGGAATCGCATGGAAATGGAAGGCGATCCTCAGGGTTATACAAAATGACATATAAGAGGAAAGGAGGGGTAAGACAAGATAATTCAAATGGAAGAAGTGATTTACAGTAGAAGGGGTAGAGAGAGAAAAGGGGAGGGGAGGGGAGGGGAGGGGGGGATAGTAGAGAATAATACAGACAGCAGAATACATCAGACACTAGAAAGGCAATATGTCAATCAATGGAAGGGTAACTGATGTGATACAGCAATCTGTATACGGGATAAAATTGGGAGTTCATAACTCATTTGAATCAAACTGTGAAATATGATGTATGAGGAACTATGTAATGTTTTGAACGACCAACAATAAAAAAAAAATTATACCAATTAATGAGTTTCTATTGGTAAAATATCTTCAAGAGTAAGGTTCACTAAGCCAATTTAATTTCTTAATTAATTTATATCACAAGATTATGATACTTATTTTTCCAGGCTTGAAATAACTTCTTTCTTTTCTTAATTTTCATAGCACTGATTTTAAAATTTTTTTTTACATTATGAAATCAGTGAATATGTACTTAGGGTCAACTAAATAGAACTCTATGTACATTGTTACTATATAATTCTTTGTACTTTCTCTATTAATTATAACTTTACTGTAATCAGGGACTTCATTTTTTTATGGATAGAAGCTTAGCAAATGTTTACTTGAATTAATTAATATTGAGATACTGTGCATATTTTATTGCCAAAATTAAAGAATGTGTGAATTTACTAATTAATTTGAACTGAGTCCTGGCAGGTTGTTACTGTGTACCATCAGAAATATACTGTGTTGCTATGCCAGAGCAATTGTCTGAAATCTGTAGAGAGGCTGAACAGTTTGTCCAGAGATTTTCCTGTGTTTCCAGCTGGTAGTGGCAGCAGGGCTTTTAATAACTGAGTGTGCTGTGCTTCTACTAGCTCCAGTAGTAGGAGGGTGGGGAGGAATCCTAAGACTGTGAAATGCATGTTTTCATCAAATGCAGTGATACTCATCTCTCTCTATAATATATATTCTGTCCCTTCCCCAATCCCTTGGTTAGTGAAGTTGCCTAAATTATAGTCTGGAAATAAGTGTCATTTTTTTTCACATTCTCTCTGACAATTTAGATAGTCTATATAGTAAGTTTTTTTGTTTTCTTTATTTATTTTTTTGGTGCTGAGGTTGGAACCCAGGGTCTCACATATACTAGGCATGTATTCTACCACTGCTATACTCCCAGCCCTATCCAGTGTTTCTTAGTGAATCTTTTGTTCACACTTATTTTGAATTTGTATATTGTTCTTGCAGACACATTTATTTTTTTCCCCTTGAAGTATTTATCAGGATTGCTTTGGTGGCAACTAATGGCTGACCATACTACCCAAAAGTTTCTCTTTGCCCTTTATAGCAACAAAACATTTCAGAGGGGAATCGTAGAAATATATCTTTTATTATGTGTGTGTAAAGAGAAGTTACAGTCATGGAAACTAGAGGTGCAATTAACTTGACTTCTCATTTGGCTTCTCTCATTTGACTTCTGAGTACTCTTTGTTGGCTTTTATACAGGGAACCCTGTGTGTGTGTGTGTGTGTGTGTGTGTGTGAATGTTTAGGGTTATTTGCTTTGTAGTTAAAGTATTTTTTTTCTGATTACATAGGTAATATGTATTTATTGAGATAATTTTGAAAAATAAGAAATTACTAGTGATCATATAGTATCAGTCTCTTATTTGGTTATAGGATTAAATAGCATCATTATAAGATATTATTTAGAGATTGGTTTGTCTAGGCCCTCCATATTCTGCATATTCAAATGTGCATGCCTAGGCTCAGGTGGTGGCAGACACCTCCATCTGAGAGGAATTTCACAGCGAGTATAGTCCAAGTGTCCCAACGCCTAGTGTAATATACTTTTAGCCATTTTAAGCAAAAATTCAAAGGTTCAACATTTGATGGAAATTTTAAAGTTAAAAAAAGCAGCTGAGATTTTTTTATTGATTTACTGCGATACCATTTTCTTTTGTTCTTTTTCATTGTGTTTGATATTTGTTAATGACATTCATATAGTAACTTTTCTACAAAGGAACATAGGGCACCATGTAATAAAAATATTACATGAACTGAACCAACTTTGTGAAAATTATTAAGGAATTGGGGCAACTGGAAGAGAGACTCAAAGAAACAATGTTTTAGAGAGTATGAGGGAAATCTGAGCATTGGAACTGGCACACACTCTCTTGCAGGCTATTTAAAATATTACTGCAGAAAACAAGATCTGGAATGACCCCTCCCTGTTTACCCTCACGGTCCTTAAATTCTATGCAAGAAGTCCCAGCCTCATGATGGGTGATTGTTACTTGCTTTAGGTTACTTTATGGCCTTCTAGTAGAGATCTTTGACTCTATGACATCAAGAAATAATCATGCATGTCAGTTTAAGGAGGCTACTTCTTGACTTACCTTTTCCATGGTGAAATGGAAAATACAGTCCAATCTCTTTAGTCAGTATGGATTTGTGTTCAGAATCTCTTGTGTACAAGGTTCTTAACTTCTTAAAACTAAAATTTGCCTCTCTCCAAAGCATTTTCTCCTCATGTGGCTGGTATAAGGATTTAAGTGCACTGAAAGGGCATTTATGCATGTACCAAAGGGCTTGTGTTAGTCAGCTTTTCATCTCTGTGACCAAAATACCTGACTAGAACAACTTAGAAGAGGAAAAGTTTATTTTGGCTTATGCTTTCAAAAGTTCGGCCCGTGGGGGCTGGTTCCATTGCTCTGGGCCTGAGGTAAGGCAGAATATCACAGTGGAAGGGCATGGCAGAAAGAAGCTCTTCAACTCATGGCAGTCTGGGAACAGAGAAGGTGTGAAGCACTAGAGACAAAATATGAACCCCAAAGGCATACCCTACCTGCCTAGTTACAACCCAGCGGTCCTTTCAGATTGTCAACCCATCAAATGGATTAATGCACTGATCAGGTTACAGCTCTCATAATCTAGTCATTTCACATCTGAACATTCCTGCATTATCTCATATGTGAACTTTCAGAGAACATCTCATATCCAAACCATAATAAGACTCTATAAATGTTACCTTCTTCCTCTTTATTTTCACAAAGGGAATGGAAGATTCCCGGAAGAGGTTTCTACCCTCTTTAGTAAAAGCAGATCATATGACTTCCTTTTCCTTTTCTTCCCTCTTTTGCTCGAAGTTTAATAGTATTATCTGCAGATTTTATGTGAGTCAGTGGTGATAGAGACATAAATAGGAAATCTTGTCTTGTCTCAAGAAGTGTGTCTACTTATCAAGGCACTTGGCATAATACTAGATAGAATACAGTGTGCAGAGAGAGAGCAGCTTAGGAACTGAAAGGAGGATGTCATTCTGAATCTTAGCACTGAAGAAGAGAAGCAAATGGACAGTCAGGAAAAGCTACAGAGAAGTGAAGACAATTCATCATAATACTAAGGAGTGAGTAGAAGATGACAAACAGGGAAGGATGGGCCATTTTAGTCAGAAGAAACGACATGAAGAAAGATGTGGAAGTATGGAGATACTTGTTCAGGAAATGGTCCACTGATAGGAGCATGTGTGAGAATGGCAGAGGGTGGCAGAATAAGCTTGCAAGTTTATCTATTGTTGTGGGCCTCCTCCAAGACTTGTTACTGATTCTTCAATGTTTATGTCCCAGGAGAATCATTCTTGGTCCACATCTCATTCCTAGACTAGTTTTCCTTTGCCTACTTCTGGTCCTCTATAGTCCTTTTCTCCCACTCTTTTTCATTCTCCTTCTCCCCCTTGACAGAACATGTGGAAGGGCATGTTCCTAAGCTCTGTATTCAATTCCTGTTCAAGGATATACTCTCGGAAGCCCCTGAAGGATTTTATGGCTGATCTCTTTGAAGAAATAGGATAACTACAATAAAAAACAGAAAAGATTAAAAGAACCCTGTAATCCTCCATAGTTCTTACAAGTCATGTTCCCTAAGCTTTTCTCTCACAGAAACTGGAGGCATGCTTATTTCCTGCCCTCAGTTTGATTCCTATCTACAGGATCTCACAAATTTCCTACTTTTCTTAACTCTGTATTTAATGGTCCCTCTTTCCAGTACATGTCATGAAGAACTCAATAGGACAAAAAAGTAATGATAAAAATAAGGGGCATTCTTATGAGATAGTTGGTATTTTTTAGGATCGTTCACCCCATAGATCCCTTTTTAAAAATTTTATTAACTAAGTATTATCCTTAACACAAGTAAATAATGATTGTTTTAATTTGTTCTTGTGTTACTGTGACCAAAATACCTCATAAGAACAATTTATAGGAGGAAAAGTTTGTTTTGGCTCATGGTATCAGAGGTCTCAGTAGATTGATGGCTGACTCTGTTGCTCTAGGCCTGTGCTAAGGTAGCTCTTTATGGTGGAAGGACCCAGCCCAGGAGAGCTGCTCAGCTCATGGCAAGATCAGGAAGCAGACGTGGGAGGAGAAGGGGATGGGATTCCAGGAAGGATGTATCCTTCTAGGGCACCTCTCAGATGACCTAACTTCTCCAGCCGTGCCCCACCTACCTATAGTTTTCACCCAGTCCATGCAACAAGGAAGGGCTGATTACTTATAGCTCTCACAGTTCGATCATTCCACCTCTTAATATTCCTGCAGAAACACAGGCGCTTTAGGTGGACACCTCATATCCGAGATGTAACAATTTATTTTATTTTATTTTTTATTAAAGGATATAAATTGTACATACAGGATAATAATGGCTAGCAAGTAAAGATGCACAGGAATAAAATGAAAATCTTAACAGAGTGTTGTTAAGCAGTTGTGCATGAAGTGATGTTTTGTTTTTTAAATTTCCTAGTGAGGAATATGAGTATATGTATTTTTATAGTGGAAAAATGAAATGTTGTTTATGTATTTATTCAATTAAAGTAATCCTGAGGATTTTCTGTTCTAGGCAGAAACTATGATTGGAAGGAACAACTGCTAAACTGTTTCATTTTGTTCAGGATATTTACAGAAATTCCTTCCTAGTTATTCTTTTAGCATTTCCTCGAAGGAACTACCAGAGCTTCCTAAAATGAAGTAGGAAGTGACCTGATGAGATCTCTGATGTAGAAAAATAACTAAACAAATTTATTTTGGGATTTATGATGGGACTGGCCCATCATGAGTCTTGAGGTAGCAAAGCAAATTGGACCCTTTCCAGGAGTCCAGAGGGAGATGAGCTACTCATGAGCTGAGACAGTAAGCTGGAAAGGAAGGAACAGATTCGGAAGCAGACACTTTAAAGTAAACATGTCCAAAATTAAACTGCATTTAAAAACTCCTCCCCCACCAGCAAGTTCACTTCTCCCCTATTTCTTTCTCAGTAAAGGGTCTGACCTACTACCCTGCTGCCCAAGATAGAAACCTTGATTTCTGTATCTCCTTTCAGTCCATCACAAAGTCCTTTTAGATCTTTTTCCTAAATAGCTCCTAAGTTCATCCAGTTCTCTTTACCTTATAATTAGGCCACTATCATCTCCTTCTTGAATTTTTTTAAGTCTTCAAACTGCTTTCCTTTGCTATCAGTTTTCTTTTCTCTCTGTCTCTCTCTCAGATCATTCCATCAGAGTTATCTTCCAAAGCAGAAAATCTATTCTTTTTACTCCTCTGCTTTTCTGTATTCTCAGTGAACAGTGCAAACTCTCAGCTTCTAAGTCTTTGCGAGAGTTAGACCCCACTTCCCTTTCTACTTTCCTACTGCTCCCTTCCTTACCCCTAATGTAGCATTTGAGTTCACCCTTTCAGCTCCCCAGTTCACTGTTGCCCACAAGTTTTTCCACATACTTCTCTCTCCTCCTTCCCTGTACCCTCTGACTGCTTGATATCTCAATGTAAATATAACTGTTTGCAGTGGGCCTTTCTAAGCCTTAAGTTAAATCTTAACTTTCTCAGGTGCTTCATATGATGACTCTAGGTCATCCTGTATATCTGTAAGATTTGCTTAGTTGCCTGTGTTCCCTAGTAGACTGTAAGTCATGAGTGTAGCCAGAAGCTATTGTTTTTATTTCTAGTTTTAAATTTACCACCATATCTAGCACTACTAGGAAGGTGCTGTAACTCTATGTGCTCATATAGTTGATGAATTAGACAAGAAAGAAGGGATGAGGAGGGAAAAGGAGGAAGGGAAGGAGGAAGAGAAAAAAGAGAAGGAAGGAAAAAAGGAGCGGGAGGTAAAGAAAACTCCAGATTTTATTGATAGGGATCGCAAAGAGCCTAGTGACATTTTGAATGGCGTTTGGGGGAAAATGGGGTAAAATACCACCAAAATATAAAAAGTATTCTAAGATTTTTTCACTTAGTGGCAAGACACAGAGCAATACTAATATATTGGAGTTAAAAGAAAAGATGAGTAGTTTGACTAGAATCCTAATGAATTTGGTATGAACATCTGGTACAGAAGTTTAGTTGTCAGAGTAAGAGGTCTCCAATGGAGCTTAGGAAAGAAGTGTGAGCCATATGTGATGACTGAGGTCATGGGAGTGGATGAGACCTCCCAGAGAGTATGTGGAACAAGAAGACAGCTGAGGTTGGAGTTCTGCAGATCCTGATACTTAAAGAAACACAGCAAAAAATTCCTTAGTAGTAGCTGAGGATCTCATCCTACATCTGTGGGAACTGTGAGCTCCTAAATGGTGCATTGCTCAAGAGAAATTTGGAAAAGCATGACTGATCCAGTAACTTTGCAGTTGGTAAGGGAGGAGGAACTCCTTGATAGTAGCTTTTCATGACTCATTGCTTTCAGGAAATCCTTCCTATTTCTGACATGCTAATGCATTTATGATGTTTGCTTCTCTGTAGGATCACTGAATTTAACAGAGCTGAAAAATTAACACAGACATTTTACTTACCCAATTTTATCTATTTAAAATTTTATGTTTATTGCAGCATGCCATTTAAAGCTTACATAGCTGTTGTAATTGACATGCAAATGTGCAAATGTGATTTTCTGTCTTTGTACTTCTGTGCTAAGCTTGAAATTATTTTGGGTGAAATCCAGTTAGATACTGAAAAGATTCCCTAGAAGATGAAATGGCCCATTATTCCTGCTTTAGTGAATCTTTCTGTTTGGCATTCTGCTCTGATACAACCTTAAAGTTTTGTAGGAGAAATAAATTGAACAATTCACAAATTGTCCAGCTTTTTAAAATTTATAACTTACCACAGATTCCATTATTAAATGTTCTTATTAACATGGTCATTAGATAATTAATATTTACTGAGTGCATTATTAGTATCAGGTGCTCCCTGGGGTCTGAGAATATAGTGATAAACGAAGCAGGCATAGGTCCTTCTCTCCTATAAATCTCCATGAATCCTGCTTAATTGATTTGAATTTCCAGCTTGGTGCTCATAAAATACTTTTTTCCATAAGATGTTTAGTACATAGTTAAAATAACTCTAATAATGCTTGCCTCTCTATTTGACTTTTGTTATTACTACTAGGTACCATGCATTGCCCTGATGTACCTAATTATTTTTTTAGAATGGATCATAGAATTGAAGAAAGAAATAATTTAAGGCTCAGATTTTCTTTAATAAATTTATCACTGAAAAATTAATATAACCCATAATGTAGAAGCTAAGAACATGAGCTTCAGAATCATACACACATGGATTTGAGTTCTGGCTCAGAACTCAAATTAGCTGTGTGACTGTGTACCTGTTACTTAACTTCTATGAGATTTCGTGTCTTTTTATTATTATTTTTGTTATTTTAGTTATATACCAAAGGATTCATTTTGACATAATTATAAAAGCATGGAATATAATTTGTAAAATTGGTTCTAATTTAGACCCCACTATTTTCCTCTCTCCTCTCCTGATTTCTCTTCTCTTCCCCTTTTTTTCTTCCCTCTACTCTACTGATCTTTGGGCTATTTACATTTTTTTTAATTAGTGTCTTGGGCATATACATGATGGTGAGATTCATATATATATATATATATATATATATATATATATATATATATATGAAAGTTGGGTCAGATTCATTGTCGATTGTCTTTCTCTTTCAACCCTCCTTCCTCCCCTTCGTTCCCCTTTGTTTACTCCACTGATTTTTCTTCCCCTCCTCCTCCTCCTCTTCTTCTCCTTTTCCGTCTCCTCCTCCTCCCTTTTCTCTTCTTCTTCCTCCTTTTCTTCCTCCTTCTCCTCTTCCCCCTGCCTCCTCCTCCTCTTCCTCCCCCCCCCCCCGCCTCTTCCTTCTTCTCCTTCTTCCCAGAGCCTCCCTTATTTTGGATTAGCTTTCCCAAATTATAGAAAACTTTTGACCTTTGACTTTTTGGAACTGGCTTATTTCATTTAGCATGATAGTCTTCAGTTGTATCCATTTACTGGCAAATGCCATAAAGTCATTCATCTTTATGGCTGAGTAATACTCTGTTGTGTGTGTGTGTGTGTATTTACTTTATCCATTCATCTGTTGAAGAGCACTTAGGATGGCTCCAGAATTTAGCTGTTGTGAATTATGTTGCTATGAACAATCAAGTGACTGTGTCACTATAGTATGTTGATTTTAAATCCGCTAGATAGATACCAAGGAATGTGATAGATGGGTCATGTGGTGGTTCCATTTCCAGTTTTTTGAGGAATATCCATACTGCTTTCTAGAGTGGTTGCACCAATTTTTCAGATCCACCAACAATGTATGAGGATACCCTTTTCTCCACATCCTCTCTGATATTTATTGTTACTTGTATTCTGATAATCGTCATTCTGACTAGAGTGAAGTGAAATCTCAGTGTAGTTTTAATTTGCATTTCTCTAATTGCTAGAGATATTGAACATTTTTTCATATATTTGTTGACCAAATGTATTTCTTCTTAGTGAACTGCATGTTCAGTTCATTTGAGCATTCATTGATAGGGTTAGTGTTTTTTTTGGAGTTAATTTTTTGAATTGACAGCAGAATGCATTACAATTCTTACTGAGCATATACAGCACAATTTCTCATATCTCTGGTTGTATATAAACTATATTCAAACCAATTTGTGCCTTCATACATGACTTTGGATAATGATGTCCATCACATTCCACCATCCTTGCTAATCCCCTGCCTTTTCCCTTTCCCTCCCACCCCTCTGCCCTACCTAGAATTCATCTATTCCTCCCTCCCTACCTACCCTACTATGAGTCAGCCTCCTTATAGCAGAGAAAACATTCAGCTTTTGTTTTTTTGGGGATTGGCTAACTTCACTTAGCATTATCTTCTCCAGTGCCATCCATTTACCTGCAAATGCCATGATTTTATTCTCTTTGATTGCTGGGTAAAATTCCATTGTGTATAGATGCCACATTTTTTTTTTTTTATCCATTCACCCACTGAAGCATCTGGGTTGGGCTCCACAGTTGATCTATTGTGAATTGTGCTGCTATAAACATTGATGTGGCTGTGTCCCTGTAGTATGCTATTTTATCCTGGAGATTAATGCTCTACCTGAGGTGTGGGTGGTAAAGATTTTTCCCATTCTATAGGCTCTCTCTTCATGCTTTTGTTTCCTTTGCTGTGAGCAAGTTTTTTAGTTTGATACCATTCTATTTATTGATTCTTTGATTTTACTTCTGTGCTTTGGGAGTCTTGTTGAGGAAGTCATTTCCTAAGCCGACATGATGAAGAGTTTAGCTTACATTTTCTTCTAGTAGGAGAAGGGTCTCTGGTCTAATGCCTAGGTCCTTGATCCACTTCAAGTTGAATTTTGTGCAAGGTGAGAAATAGGGGTTCAATTTAATTCTTCTACATATAGATTTCCAGTTTTCCAAACAGCATTTGTTGAAGAGGCTATCTTTTCTTCAGTATATGTTAATAATGCCTTTGTCTAGTCTGAGATAACTGTATTTATGTGGGGTTGTCTCTCTCTATTCTATTCTATTCTATTCTATTCTATTCTATTCTGTTAGTTTTCATGTATGTTTTGGTGCTAATACTATGCTCTGTAGTATAATTTATGAGATCTGGTATTGTGTGCCTTCTACTTTTCTTGCTAAAGATTGCTTTAGCTATTCTGCTCTTCTTGGTTTTCCAAATGAATTTCATGACTGGTTTTATATTTCTATGAAGAATATCATTGGAATTTTAATAGGAATTGCATTAAATCTGTATAGCACTTTTGGGGATATGGCCATTTTGACAATATTAATTCCCCCTGTCCAAGAACATGGGAGATTTTTCCATCTTCTAAGGTCTTCTTTAATGTCTTTCTGTAGTGTTTTGTAGTATTCAGTATAGAGGTGCATCACCTCTATTACCAGTGTCTTACATTTTATGGGGAGACCAAATAATAATTTGTTTATTTTTTTTATTTTACCTCTTTTGTTAGATAGAATCCCAAGTATTTTTTAGGCTATTGTGAATAGGATAATTTATCTAATTTCTTCATCAGTTGGTTCATCATTGGTATGTAGGAATGCAATTGATATGGATGTTAATTTTATATCCTGCTATTTTGCTGAATTCGTTTTTTAGTTCTAGCAGTTTTCTGGTGAAGTTTTTGGGATCTTCTATATTTAGGATCATGTCATTGGCAAATAGGGATACTTTGAGATCCTCCTGTTCATATCATCTTAATTTCTTTCTTTTGCCTAATGGCTCTGGCTGGAGTTTCAATAAATATGTTGAATAAAAGTGGTGAAAGAGGGCATCTCTGTCTTGTTCCAGTTTTTAAAGAATAAGACTCTCAATTATTCTCCATTTAGAATGATATTGGCCTTGGGATTAATGTATATACCTTTTAAAGTACTGAGATATGTTCCTACTATCTCTAGTTTTTCTACTGTTTTGAACATGAACCAATGCTGTAGTTTGTCAAATGCTTTTTCAGCATCTATTGAGATAATCACATGATTCTTGTCTTTAGGTCTATTGATTTAGTGAATTAAGTTTATTGATTTCCATATGTTGATCCTTCCATCCTTGCATCCCTGGGATGAAACTTACTAATCATGGCACACTATCTTTTTAATAAGTTTTTGTATGTGATTTGCCAGTATTTTATTAAGAATTTTTGCATCTATGTTCATCAGGGATATAAGTCAAGTTTTATTTCATTGCTCTATCTTTGTCTTTCAGAATGCGGGTGATACTAGCTTTGTAGAATGAGTTTGGAAGGGTTTCTTCCTTTTCTATTTCACAGAATAGTTTTGAGGAGGAATGGTGTTAGTTCTTTGAAGGTCTTTTAGAACTTGGCTGAGAATCCCTGTGGTCCTGGGGTTTTTTCTTTGTTGGTGGGCTTTTGATGACTTCTTTAATTTTGTTGCTTGAAATTGATATGTTTTAATTTTGTATGTCCTCATGGTTCAATTTAGATAGGTCATATGTCTCTAAAAATTGGTTGAAGTCTTTAAGATTTTCTCTTTTATTGGAGTATAAATTTTCATAATACTTTCTTATTATCCTCTGTTTTTCATTAGTGTCTATGGTGACGTGTTCTTTTCCATCATGAATTTTAATAATTTGAGTTTTTTCCCTCTTTCTCATGGATAACATGGCTAAGACTTTATTGATTTCATTTATTTTTCCAAAGAACCAACTTTTTGTTTTTTTGAAAAATTTTTGGTTTCAATGTTATTGATTTTGGATCTGAGTTTAATAATTTCTTGTCTTCTGCTTTTGGAGTTGATTTTTTCTTCTTTTTTATGGCCTTGATATGTAATCTTAGGTAGTTTATTTGGTGACTTTCTATTTGTTTAATGAATGTGCTCAGTGCTATGACCTTTTCTTTTAGAACTCCTTCATAGTGTCCCAGAGATTTTGATATGTTGTGTTGCTATTTTCATTTACCTCTACATTTTTTTAAATTTTACCTTTGATTTCTTCTGTTATTTATTGTTCATTCAATAGCATTTTATTTTATCTGCAGTTGTTAAAGTAGCTTATATTTTTTACTTAATAGTTGACTTCTAATTTCATTCCATTGTGATCTGATAGAATGCAAGGTATTATCTCTGTTTTTTATTTGCTGAGTTGTTTTGTCTCCTAAGATGTGGTCTATTTTAGAAAATCATCCATGTACTGCTGAGAAGAAAATGTGTTTAGTCATTTATGGTTGAAATATTCTACATGTCTGTTAATCTACATTATTAACTTATTTTGTGGTCTTGTAGCTTCATAATTTACTTTTTGTTTGGAAGATCTATCCAGTGATGAGAGAGGTGTGTTAAAGTCACCCAATACTATTGTGTTGTGGTCTATTTGATTCTTGAAATGGAGAAGGGCTTGTTTGATTTACATAGATACTCCATTGTTTAGGGCATAAATATTTACAATTGTTATACCTTGTTGATGTATAATTCATTTAAGCAACATGAAATGACCTTCTTGTTCTCTTCTGATTAACTTTGGATTGAAGTCTACTTTAATATGAGGATAGAAACCCCTGCTTATTTACAGGTCTATGTGAATCATATGATTTTTCCCATCCTATTACCTTCAGTCTGTGGATGTATTTGCTTATGAGGTAAATCATAAAAAATCAGCATATTTTTCAGTCTTACTTTTTGATCCAGTTCTCCAATCTGTGTGTTTTGATTGATGAGTTTAGTCCATTTACATTCAATGTTATTATTAAGAAAGGACTCTTATTCCCTGTCATTTTGATTTATTTCTGTTTTTTAACTTGAATTAATTTCTCCTTTGATTGATTATACTTCTATTCTTCCCTTATTTGGTTTTCAATTTTATCTCTCCTTTCTTCTTCATGAAATATTTCATTTACTATGTTTGTAGTACAGGATTTCTAGTTTTGAATTTTTCTACCTTTTGTTTATCATTGAAGGTTTTTTTTTTTTTCCATTATCAATTCTGAAGCTTAAGTTTGCTGGGTATAGTATTCTTGGCTGGTATTTTTTTTTTTTCAGAGCTTGGTAAATATTATTCCAAAACCTTTTAGGGTGTGAGTTAAGAAATCATCTGAGATCTGGATTTGTTTCCCTCTAAATATGACCTGTTATTCTTAGACTTTAAAGTTCCATTCTTATTCTGTATGTTAGGCATTTTCATAATAATGTGCTTTGGTGTGGGTCTATTGTTTTTGTTTATTTGTGGTCTTGTAAGCCTCCTATATTTGATTTTTCCATTTCATTCTTAAGGTTTGGGAAATTTTCCAATATTATTTTATTGAAAAGACTATGCATTTCTTTGGTTTATATCTATTTTATGCATATATTTGGTTTATAGCCTTCATCTATCCTGATAGATCTTAGATATGATCTTTTCATATCCTGATAGATCTTATATATGATCTTTTCATGTCATGCCATATTTCTTGGGGGTTCTATTTATGGTCTCTTAACTTCTTTTTTTCCCCTTTTTTTATTGGTTGTTCAAAACATTACAAAGCTCTTGACATATCATATTTCATAACCCACTTGGTCTCTTAACTTCTTTTCTCTATGGTCCACTTTGTTTTCCAGATTATACATCTTGTCTTCGTAGTCTGAAACTATTTTCCAAGTGGTCTATTCTGCTGGTGATGCTTTTTATTGAATTTGTAATTTTCTTTATTGATTCCTTTATTTTGAGAATTTCCACTTGATTTTCCCCCAATCTCTCTCTCTTTCTTGTAGTGATCTTTCATTTTTTGTGTTTTCTCTCTGATTTCACTCCTTACATCATCCATTACTTCGCAGATCAGTTTTTTTTTTATTGGTCGTTCATAACATTACATAGTTCTTACTACATCATATTACACGGTTTGATTCAAGTGGGTTATGAACTCCCGCTTTTACCCCGTATACAGATTGCTGTATCACATCAGTTACCCTTCCATTGATTGACATATTGCCTTTCTAGTGTCTGATGTATTCTGCTGTCTGTCCTATTCTCTACTATCCCCCCTCCCCTCCCCTCCCCTCCCCTTTTCTCTCTCTACCCCTTCTACTGTAAATCATTTCTTCCATTTGTATTATCTTGTCTTACCCCTCCTTTCCGCAGATCAGTTTTAATATGAACTTTCTAAACTCCTTCTCTGATATTTCTTCCACTCTGATGTTGATGCATTCTGTTCTTGAATTTTGGGGTTTGTTTGGGGTGGTTTGTTTTCTTGCTTTTCATGTTATTTGTTTGTCTACCCATTTAACCATATGGGTCTGAGGCAATAGAGTTTCTACTCTGAGGATTTCGTGTCCTTGAAGATTACCAGTGTCTTACATTTTATGGGGAGACCAAATAATAACAAACAATGCAAACAACATTCAGCACTAAACTCAATACTTAGTTTTTAATTTGATATCAATATGTTAATTGGTGGGCTGGGGATGTGGCTCAAGCGGCAGCTCGCTCACCTGGCATGCGTGCTGCCTGGGTTCCATCCTCAGCACCACATACAAAGATGTTGTGTCCTCCGAAAACTGAAAAATAAATATTATAAAATTCTCTCTCTCTCTCTCTCAAAAAAAAAAACTATAATTAATGAGTTTAAAAAAATGTTAATTGGCACAATAAATAGAAATGGTATGTTTAGTAGTTGCCAATAGTAAAAGGAGTAAGTTTGCAAAAGGGTTTGCTATTTCAAAAGGTGAATGGGGAAAATGCAGAAGAGATGTAGGATGTGACAATTACGCAGGAGAAGGAGAGAAAGTAGAAGTAAAAAAAATAAAGTAAGACTGAAAGTGAGAACAATAGAATTTGGCTATTAGCAAAAGAAAAGAGAAAAAGAAATAGGCAAGTGAAAAACAATACAAAATAAAAACAAAATATAGTAATCTAAAACTCTAGCCCTGAAAAGACAGTCGTGAAAAATAACTACCTTCAAAAAATGCTAGAAAGGAGAAAAGTGAGACAAATATGTATATGTACAAATGTCCATGACCCATTCATTACACAAACTGTTTTATTCACCTTTTGCGCTACTGTGAGTAAAAAACTTGACCAGAACAATTGTAGAGGAGGAAAAGTTTATTTAGATACATGATTTCAGAGGTGTCAGTCAATAGACAGCTGGCTCCTTTCCTTGGCTGTACATGAGGCAGAACATTGTGGCAGAAGAGTGTGGCAGAGAGAAGCAGTTCACATGATGATCAGAAAGCAGAGAAAGAGTGACTCCACTCTCCAGATACAAGACATACACCCCAAAGCCACACCCCCCAATGCCCACCTTCTCCAACCACACCCTACCCACCTTTAGTTACCATTCAGTTAATCTTTATCTGGGGATTAATTCCCTTGTTGGGTTAAGACTCTTACAACGTAATCATTCCTCTTCTGAACCTTCTTGCATCACCTCACATGTGAGCTTTTTGGGGATACCTCACATCAAAACCATAACACTAATGCATTTTATAACTGCTTTTTTATTTCTGTGAAGAATGTTATTGGAGTTTTGATGGAAATTACATTGAATTTGTATTGCACTTTTGGTTGTATGGCTATTTTGGTAATATTACTTCTTCCTTTCCAAGAACATGGAAGGTCCTCCTATCTTCTAAGGTCTTCTTTAATTTCTTTAGTGTTCTATAGTTTTTATGATAGAGGTCCTTCACCTCTTTGTTAAATTTATTCCAAATATTTTTTTTTATTTAAGGCTATTTTGAATCAGATAGTTTTCCTAATTTCTTTTTCACCAGATTCATGATTGGAATATAGGAACACAGTTGATTTGTAGGTGTTGATGTTGTATCCTGCCACTTTGCTAAATTCATTTATGAGGTCCACAAGTCTTCTTGGAGTTATGTCAGTCTTCTAATTGTAGGATCATGTTATCAGCAAATAGAAATAGTTTGAGCTCTTTTTTTTCCTATTCATACCTCTTTAATTTTCTTCTCTTGTCTAACTGCTCTGGCTAGAATTTCAAAGACTATGTTGAATAGAAGTGGTGAAAGTGGGTATCCTTATTTTGTTCCTGTTTTGAGGAAATGCTTTCAGTTTTTCCTCCATGCAGAATAAGTTAACCTTGGGTTTGTCCCTGTTTTTTCTAGTGTTTTGAAACTGAATGGATGCTGTGCTTTGTCAAATGCTTTTTCTGCATCTCTTTAGATAATCATATGATTATTGTCTTTATTTATTTGGTGAATTATATTTATTGATATCCGTATTTTGAATTAACTTTGCATCCATGGGATGAAACCTACTCAATTATGATGCGCTTTTTAATCTGTTTTTGTATGCAGGCTGTACCTTATTAAGAATTTTTGCATCTTGTTCATGATTGATATTGGTCTAAAGTTTTCTTTCCTTGATGTGTTATTGTCTGGTTTCATGTCTTTGCCTAGCTTTGTAGACTAAATTTGTTAGAGTTTCCTCTTTTTATATATCATGGAATAATTTGAGGAGGATTGTTATTAGTTCTTCTTCACAGGTCTGGTAGTACTTGGCAAATCATTCACCCAGTCCTGAGATTTTGTTTGTTGGAAGACTTTTGATGGCTGCTTCAATTTCAGCACTTGAAATTGATCTGTTTAAGTTTTCTATATCCATCTGGTTGACTCTTTTTAGGTCATATGTCTCTAGGAATTTGTCTATATTGTCAAGATTTTCTAATCAATTTGAGTATAAATTTTCAACATAGTTTCTGATGAGTCTCTGGGAGTTCAGTAGTGTTTGTGATGATATTTACTTTCTCATCTTGGATTTTTATAATTTGCATTTTTCCCCTCTTTCTTTCGGTTAGTGTGGCCAAGGGTTTATTGATTTGTTTATTTGTTCAAAAGACCAACTTTGTTTCGTTGATCATTTGTAATGTTTTTAAAATGTTAGTTTCATTGATTTCATCTCTGATTTTAATTATTTCCTGTCTTTTACTGGTTTAGGTGTTGGTTTGCTCTTTTTATATGGCCTCGAAATGTAATGTTAGATTATTTATTTTTTGTCTTTATTTTTTTAAATGAATGAACTCAATGCTATAAACTTTTCTCTTAGAATTGCCTTTTTACTGTTGCAGAGATTTTGACATGTTGTATCACTGTAGTCATTGTTTCTAGGAATTTTTTATTTCACCCCTGATTTCTTCTGCCATCCATTCATCATTCAGAAGTATATTATTTAATCTCTTTTAGAAGTCAATTATTTAATTATCATAATTCCAAAGTGTATTATTTAATCTCTTTCAAATGATTATTTAATCATCATTCAGAAGTGTATTATTTAATCTCTTATTTAATTTATTTTTTTAGTTTATCATTTATTTCTAATTTTATTCCATTATGATCTAATAGAATACAAGGTATTATCTCCTTTTATTTTATTTTTGCTAAGATTTCCTTTGTGACCTAAAATATGGTCTGTTTTAAAAAATGTTCCATGTGCTCCCTCGAAGAAGATGAATTCAGTCATTGATGAATGAAATGTTCTATACATGTCTGTTAATTGCAAATTATTAATTGTATTTTTTAATTCTATATTCTCTTTCCTTAGCTTTTGTTTTGAAGACATAACCAGTGATGAGAGAGGCATGTTTAAGTCACCCAGAATTAATGTATTGTTGTCTATTTGATTCTTGATATTGAGAAGGGCTTGTTTGATGTATGTAGGTGGTCCATTGTTTGGGACATAGATATTTATGATTGTTATATCTTGTTGATATATGATTCCTTTCAACAGTGTGAAATGACCTTCTTTGTTTCTCCTGATTAAATTTGGCTTGCAGTTCACTTTATGTGATATGAGACTAGTAACCCATGCTTATTAATGAAATTCATGTGAGTTGTATGTTTTTTTCCCATTTTTTTCACCTTCAGTCTTTGTATGTCCTTGACTGAGAGATGAGTCTCTTGCAGACAGTGTATTTTGGGTCTTGTTTTTAAGTCCAATCTGCCAACTTTTGTCTTTGATTGCAGAGTTTAGATCATTCATATTCAGTGTTATTATTGAGACATGAGTTTTTTTAAAAAAATAGTTTTTAGTTGTTGATGGATCTTTATTTAACTTACTTTATATGCAGTGCTGAGAATTGAATCCAATGCCTCACACATGGTAGACAAGTGCTCTACCACTGAGCTACAACCCCAGCCCAAAAGAGATGAGTTTTATTTCATATCATTTGGTTTATTTCTAGTGTTTAAGTTGGATTTAATTCTCCTTTAGTTGAGTATTTTTCTAGTGTATTTCCTCCCTGTGCTAGTTTTACTTTGTATTTTTCATGAAAATATTTTATTGAGTATGTTTTGCAGTACAGTCTTTTTAGTTGTGAATTGTTTTAACTTTTGTTTATCATGGAAGATTTTTATTTCACATTCAAATATGAAGCTTAATTTTGCTGGGTTGATATACTTGGTTGGCATTCATTTTCTTTCAGAGGGTGGTATATATTATTCCAAGACCTCCTAGTTTTTAGGGTCTAGGTTGAGAAATCATATGATCTGTATTGGTTTCCCTCTAAATGTGAGCATTATTAACTATTTATCTCTTGTAGCTTTTAAAATAAATCCTCATTGTGTATGTTAGGCATTTTCATAATAATGTTTCTTGGAGTGACTTTATTGTGATTTTGTATATTTGGAGTCCTATATACCTTCTGTATTGCAATTTCCATTTCATTCTTAAGGTTTGGGAAATTTTTCAAAATTGTTTTATTGAAAAGATTGTGCATTCCTTTAGTTTATATTTCAGAGCTTTCATCTATCCCAATGTATGTTAAAATTGGCCTTTTAATGTTGTTTCAGAGTTCTTAAATATTCTTTCATGGTCTCTTCACATATTTTCTCTATAGTTGATTTTATTTTCAAGGTTATATAGTGTGTTTTTGCAGCCTGAAAATCTGTCTTCAAAGTGGTCTAATCTATTGGTGATGCTTTCCATTAAATTTTTAATTTTGTTTGTTGGTTCCTTCATTTGAGGATTTTTACCTGGTTCTTTTTCAATATCTCTTTTTCTTCATTGAAGGGATCTTTCATTTCCTGTATTTTCTCTCTAATTTTATACCTTACGTCTTATTTTAACTCGTAGAACAGTTTAACTACAAACTTTCTAATGTCTTTCTCAGACAGTTCTTCACCGAAGTTTCCAGCATTATGGGTGTTTGAAAGTCTGTGGTTGAAGCTTTTTCATATTGTTTTTGTGTCTGTTCATCTATCAGTATATTCTGACTTCTTTCAAGTAACAAACTACTTTGTGAGAGTATTTTTCATAAGAGCCCTGGGTTGAGTGAACATCCAGATAATTATGTTTTAAGCGAATGTATGACCTTTGCTGATAGAAATATCAGCACCATTTAAAAACATGTCACATATTTACTCTAGTCACTTCTGAGCCAATCTTCCTTCTGTTCAGCCTTGTAAGAACCAAAATCTTGTAGCAGTTTTTCTCTGCATTTCCTAAATTCAGATATAAACCTATAGTAAAGTTCTGGAACAGGTCAAAAAATTAATTAGTAAATTTGGTGAACTTAATATAACCTTAAGTGAGGGCTAAAAGGGAGAAAGAAGAAAGATTGGGTAAATAGGAGAAAGAGAGAGAGAGAGAGAGAGAGAGAGAGAGAGAGAGAGAGAGAGAAACTATGAAAGGATAACTTACACCAAAGTTGAAAATAGAAATAGATGAATGGGTGTAATTTGAGGTAGTAGCATTTAAGCCAAAAGAAAAAGGTATAAACAAGAGAGATATAGGAAAACAAAGATAGGAAGATTGATTCCAATTAATGTTTTATACCATTAGATGAAATACATTCAAATCAGTTAAAGGTACAGTATTGCCTGTTGTGTTAGCAATTTCTGTTCAGTTAAGGAGTTATTTATATGATCAAAGTTGAAATACATGGAACTATGGCACATACTTATAATCCCACCGGCTCTGGTTCCTGAGGCAAGAGGATTGTTAAATGTCAGCTGCGGCAATTTAGAGAGGCCTCAAGCAACTTAGTGAGACCCTGCCTATTATATTTTATATAAAAATATAAAAAAGGGTTAAGGATTTTGCTCAGAGGTTAAGTGTCCCTGAGTTACATGCCTGGTCTTTGCCCTGCAAAAAAGTTGAAATTAGAGTTGTTTATAGTATAATATGTCAAGGTGAAGAAAATTCTTGTTGAATGTTGATTTGGGTTTCATTGAGATTTTGACTTTAACAGATTTCCATCAGTCTTTGGATGTGAGTCTTTCCTGAGTTACAGGGACACAGGAGCCAATTCCATATTTGCTATGTTCCTCTTACCAGAAGTTTCTGGGTTGTCAGTTCTGGGGCCAGCAGCTGACTGCTTAGAGGGTGCATTGTTGTGCTTGGCTGCTTCTATTGTATGCAGTAGTTCAGGATGCAGGCTTTGATGTGCCCCTGGTTGCTGTGTGCCTCTGATCTGCTCCCCTCTACTGGATCCTCTTCACTAGTAAAGATCTTGGTGGATGTCTTTGAGTGCAAGAACTCTGGTTGTGGGTTTTCTGTGGGTGTTCTGTGGTGCAGAAGTATGGTGCACAAGTATTCTCCCTGGTGATGTGGCTTTCTGATGTATTGTAGGTAAGGGTCTCTTGTGATTAACCTGTCTCTCGTGGTTAACCTGGACTCTTGTTGCTCCAGGTTGTGAATGGTGGGCTTTGATTCCCTGTGCTTTCTAAGTCTGATGCAAGTTTCCCTAAGTATACAAACAATGCCCAGTCACTTGCCAGTTGTGATCATGACTTACCTGTTAAGGCTGGTATCAGCCTCTTCCTGTTGCATAGACTGGTAATTTCCTGCTGGATCTTTTATGTCACTGGATATTTAGTCAGCTCCCCTCTGGTAAGGCCTGTGATCCTAAGGACTTTCCCTAAGCTTCCCAGGGTGCCTCCCCCCAGTGTCAGAGATCAAGGCCTAGTAAGTCCACTTTCCTTTGTTTAGGGCCTAATCTGCTTCATTGTTGTCTGTCCAAGGTGAGCAATTGGACATTGTGCAGAGTTTAGCTGGACTAGGTACACTTCCCAGTACAGGTCCCCTCCAGCTGGTTCAGTCCTCTTGTTTGAGGTGAGCAGCAAGGGTGAGGGAGGGGTTTAGAGGCTTTTGGCCAGTAGTGGTACTTTTTAAGCTCTTTCTGGCTGGATTCATAGGATTTTTAAGAGGTCCTACTGCAGGGGACTTCCTTCTGGTGTAATTTGCAGCTGTCTGGGTATAAGAAGACAACCTGCTGATTTAAGGGGTTAACTGGTTGGCTGAGGGCTCCACAAGATGGCTGCCACCCCTTGGCTCAGTTTTCTTTTAAGCTCTTTGAGCTGTTTTAGAGACCTGTCTGTTACTGTTGTGC
The DNA here is from genome assembly GCF_045843805.1 of Urocitellus parryii. Classification (NCBI taxonomy): domain Eukaryota; kingdom Metazoa; phylum Chordata; class Mammalia; order Rodentia; family Sciuridae; genus Urocitellus; species Urocitellus parryii. The sequence goes on along the minus strand of NC_135532.1, from coordinate 43,818,597 downwards.
TTTAAATCTTTTTTTTTCTTCTTTCCAATAGTTTTTAAATGGTAGAACTTAAGAGAATGTCTCCCCTACCCCCACAAACCCTTCTTTCTCTGTTGCCCCTTTTCCTTATCCAGAGGTTTGGGATAGAGTTAGGGCACTCTGAGTTTATTTTCTTCTCTGGTAACCTATCATCCAGTCTCTCCAGGTCCCAGACTATGTAATATCGAGCATTTATTTTGTCACTCACCTCTCAGTCATGCTTTTCCTTTGCTGCCTCTTTTCTGTGTTGTGAGGTGATTGGGACTTGCTGCCTAGCTCATTTCTACTATCTTTCCTCTGTTGCATTGGTTTCTTGATTTGTGAAATAAGAATGATTAATCTTCTTTCATGGGACTGTCTCAGTGTAATGATTAAATGAAATAATGTGAAAAATACTAGCACAGTATAAGAAATTAATACATTATTGCTGTCACCTATGATATAAAACTGCACATTTTAATGACTTCTACTTTTTACATACAACCTAATTGTTAAAAGATTCATTTGTATTCCACCTCTAAGTGAAAACTTTAAAATAGGGAAATTATACCAGAGCAGATTCCATTTTTAGTAGTGTGTCTTCTAGAAAGGACATGGACTCCTGGGATGAGTAAGTGGCAAAGAAATGAGGGCATTTCAGGGGAGATCAAACAGAGTTGAGTTTTATTAATATATCTTGGTTACAATTTTAGGTTTCTAGGGTTTTAAAGGAGTAGAAAATAGGATAAAAGGAGAAGTGAGTGTTTGATTAAAGCAGAAAATGTATAGTATTGGTTGTCTTCCTGCAACTGAGAACCATATTTCTAAAGAACTGATTAGAAAACCCATTTTTTTCCTACATAAATGATTTCACTCTAATGTCATTCTTCAAATCTGGAATAAATATTCTGCTGTAATGTCTGAACTTCATTGTAAAATTGTAGAACAAAATAATTAATATGTAGGAGACTAACTTATGGATTTCCCTTTAAAACAGAAGAGCTTAGAATTAATATATCTAGAAGTAAATTTTTGACAGAAACCTTATTTCATATGAGAACTGTGCTATATGTTTTTGCTAGTTTGGTTTTCATTAATAATAAACTAAAACTGTACAACTTTGGGAAAATAGGTTTTTATAAAAGATTCTTCTGGTTTGGCAGAAGAATCAAACAAAACAAAAGTCCCTTTTTGTATAATACTATCTGTGTAATTACAGGGTGTAGGAAAAAACAAGATTGTTGACAGATTTCTTCACCTGCTCAACAGACCACGAGAATATATCCAACTTCACAGGTAAGAGTATTAGACCCACCACTTCTTAAAATCTGATTAAATTATTCATCTTTTACCTAGTGCAATTTAAATATACCTCCCTTCCATCCCATCTCCCATATTGGTGAACCCAGGGCCTTGTCCATGCTAGGCATTCTCTCTACCACTGAGATACATCTTCATCCCTTTTTAGTTTTTTATTTTGTGGCAATCTTTCTAACTTGCCCAGACTGTCCTTGAACTTGCTATTCTCCCACCTCAGCCTGCCAAGTATCTGGGATTATAGGCAGTACCACCACACCAGGCCTAAATATACTTTCTTAAAGGCCCATTTTATAAACTAGTTTCATTCCTGTTCCTCTGCTCTTATCTATCTTCTCCTTAAAAGGTAATAAAACCATACTATATTTATTTTTAAAGTGACTAATACTTTATAAATATGAATTAAGAGATCTTTTGTGGACAGAGAGTGATGAACATTACATTCTAGGAGCAGATCTCATCAACATTGAGGCACTTAAATTAGAAGAAAAGTAAGTGGAGCCTAAGTCTATTCATCTAACAAGAAGCTAAAATAGCTCACATGGAGGAAGAGCAAACTATATGGCTCTCAGGTAGGAAATGAAGAACACAGACATGTGGAAGAAGTATGTTAGTAGTGTTTTTTATCTTAAAACACTTTTTGGATTGTTTAGTTTTGTGTGGTCAGAGTACTCATTCAGTAATAGCTTTTAAGCAAATTTTCTCAGCATGGATCATTTTTTAGCTGTATTGTGAACCTGTTCCATATTGTAAAACATAAAACCAGCAGATCTACTCAAAACAGAAAAATGAGACAGAATAGTAGGGAGGGAAAGAGGAAGGGAGAGAGAGAGGGAGAAAAATATATCAAGTTTTGAGCAATTTAAAACTAGTTTAGAATGTTATTTTACTTCCAGGAAACAAAAGACATTGTACAGTGACAAGAACATTGGCTTGATTTTTTTTTTCATAGTACTAGAGATTAAACCCAGGGGCACTTAACCACTGAGCCCCCCCCCTTTTTTTGAGACAGGGTTTTGCTAAGTTGCTTAGGGTTCAGGTTAGTTACTAAAGCTGGCCTCAGAGTTCTAATTCTCCTTTCTCATCCTTCTGACCACTGGAATTACAGGCTTGTGCCATCACGCCCAGGCCCATTGGATTGAATTTTGAGAACTAATTTCTGGTTTGGGTCTTTTGCTAAATAATTATGAGTTCTTAGAGAATTATAGGAAAGTAGAAGGCAATTACTAGGTCAAAAGACAAAGAAAAAAGGATCAAAGGAAAGTTGAGATATGCCTAAACACTCCCTCATGGGATATATACTTCTGGCTATGGCAGACTAATGTACCAGATTAGCACTACCACAATAAACAGCTATAAACCTGGACAAAATTCATAAACACTAGGAAAAGAATAACCACCAGAGATCTGCAGTCTGAACAACTATCAGAACTCCTGCATGATTGGCAGCCTGCATTAAACCCTCTGTTTTCCAGAAAATATCTTATAAAGCTTATGCTTTAGAAGTAGAATTAATCTATCTCTAATTAAAGTTACTATATACCCACCCTTAAAAAGTTTAACAATAAGTCTCAAAAAAAATCAAAGGTGCTTCTGTTTTAGAAGTTCTTTCTCATACAAAATGGCTTTAAAAATAAAAAGAATGGATTTTGAGCAGACAGGAAAGATAGGAACAAAACTGAACACTCAACTAAGAAAGACTGAAAAATCTAAACACTTCACAACATACCGTTAAATGATGTCAAGCCTTCAGTAGAAAATTACTAGATATACAAAGAAACAGGAAAATTGGTCAATAGAAATGGACTAAAAAGCTAAAAAATGATAGAATTAGCAGGCAAGAACTATAAAACTGTTGCCATAAACATTTTTAAGCATTACAAGAGGGGAAATGAGAATAATGAGGGAATAGAAATCCTCAGTATAGAAAAGACAACTTTAAAAAATGCAGCTTCACGTATCAACAACTGGAATCTCAAAGATTATAGGAAAAAAATGGGACAGAGCATATATTATGAGATATAATGGGAAAACTCCCAAATTTAATGAAGAACAAAGTCATCAGTCTAAGAAGTTCTATAAATGTCAGCAGAACACACAGGAAGCCACAACATGGCACATCATGTCAAATTGCTGAAAACTAATAGAAGTATCTTTAAAACCACCAGAGGGAATGAAAGCCATAATACATACAGTATAACAATGATAAAAATTACTACTGACTTTTCATGGAGAATAAATATAAAACATAATTCAATGAAATGGTTACTTTTAAAGCAACAAGCAAGAAGTAGGATAGTACATTCAGCACAAATGCTCTTCAAATATAAAATAAAAGACATTTTCAGACAAAAGCTACGAATATAGATGTGAAAATTCTTAACAAGTATTAACAAATCATATTCAAGGAAATATAGAAGTATAATATGTTAACCAAGTAGATTTTATCCCAGGAATGTAAGGTAATAATATCTCCATTCTTACACCTGGCATTGATTATCTATGTTCTCCATCAATTCTGCTAGGATGTTATTATTATTATTCAAATAACCAACTTCTGGAATTGTTAACCCTTTCTTTTCTTATGTTTCTTTTTCATTTCAATAATTCCTGTTTTTGTCTTTATTATACCCTTTTATTTTCTCCAGACTCAGTGTATTGTTCTTTTTTAAACTTTTTATGGGATTGCCTTCTTAATCATTGATTTTTGACCCTTAATTTATCATATATGCACTCAAAAACCATCTATTTTTGTCTCTCTTGGGTCTCAGTTTGTTCATCTCTACGTAAGAGGAACAGACAAGGGTCATTTATAGTATCACTTTTTGCTCTATATTTGAATATCTTTGAGTCTTCAAGAAGAATATGGTATTTGAGGTTCTTTTAAAGGTTTAGAGGATTAGAGAGAGCATGCCTTACTTCCTGTCTGGCCCATCAACCTCTTGTCCTAAAATAAGAAATGGTCCATAAAATAGTGAAGAGTTGAATCCTGCTAATTTACATTCTGTGGTAAATCTGACATTGGTTAGATAAATGTGTATATGTATTATCTATGATTAATTTTCTAAATTTAAAATGTAGAAAAAATTTCAAAGCCAAATACTTATATTTTATATCACCTGTTGCTGTATTATTAATTGATAATAGTATGTCAAATAAAATTATATTTATTCATTTAACAGGGGCCCTAGTATCTATGTTTGACAATATTGGATATTAACTTATTATGTAAAAGTGGAAGTCCAAAAGCTCAGTTTGCGATAAATGCCATTAAAGAATTTTCACTAATTAGACCTATATCCCCACTAATTTCAATGTAGGGAATTTTTTTCTTTTTTATACAGCTTTAAGGTTGTATTTGCCATAAAATTTAAGCTCATAAAATTGCTTTAAGGGAAACCTATGTCCAAAAGACTTAAAAATAGTGGTCTTAAAAATATGTTTAGGACTTCTTTGATCTGTAGATGATCTATGTAAGGCCTTGTCTTCATTTTAGATTCCTGATAGATTTGTGATGTTACCATCTAAATGATCAGTCAGTCTCAATTTAATTTAGTCATTGGAACACAATTAGTTATAAGAGTCATTTGAAACATAGTCTTGATAAGTAAAACCATCACCAAACACACATGAATAAAACAACCACAATGCTTTTATGTATGGCCATCTTGTGTTTTGAATATCAGACTTCACAAAATGGACAAGCTGGGAAATTCATGTACTTGGTTAAAATCAAAAGTATATCTGAAGAATATGATGTAAATAATTTAAAAGATTAATGGATGCAATCACTTATGCCTTACATTTGTGAAATGTATCTATTTACTTGTTTCTTCTATGATGTTAATTTGACATGAAGGACACTTGCAACTTCTGTAGTTGTATTGCTACCTTGGATAAAAGTACATGTCTATATTAAAATCATAATAATCTAAGGGCTTTGAAATACTTATATTACCAGTTTTTTTTATTTGCTACTCTTCAGATTTAAATATAGCTCAGGTCCAATCATTAGTATGATATATGCTCTTGTTATTTTTCTAATAGTGGTACCTACTGGAAATAGAGTTCCCACATCCCCTACTATAGCCTCAACTTTCTCTTACAATGAATTTTCCTAGCAAATGCTCAGCTTATTCCAGGATCATTCTATGCTCTATTCACAAGTTTTGAAGTTTAACCCATTCCTGTCTGCATTCCTTCATCTAAAAATGCACCCTATTTCTCCACCAAGACTTCAGAGTTTCATCCATTGGTGACCTCTCGTTTCATTCTGGGTGTGGCTGTTCCCACCTCTCAACCTCTGAGAAGCTGAATTTGTACCAATATGATAGAAAGAATACAGGTTCTAGAGATTGAATCCTGTCTTCACTAACTTTTGTGTGATTTTGAACTCCTTCAGTCTTAATTTCCTGACTTATCAAATTGAAGTGTGTCCTTCCTAGGGTGAAGACTAAATGACAGAATATGTGAAATGGACTCAGCCAGTGTCAAGCATTTTTAGACAAGCTACTAAGTATTAATTTTTTATCACATAACTTTCTTTCTTTTCTATCTCTGATTTGAATGAGACAGGTGGACCATCCCTAATCCAATATTCAACATGCTTCAAAGTCTGAAACTTTTTGAACACTGACATGATGCTTATAAAGTTTTGGCTTTTGGAGCATTTCATATTTTAAATTTTTGAATTAAAGATGCTCAATTGGTAAAATTTATGCAAATATTCCCATTCCCATAACCATTGAGCTACATTTCCATCAGTTATTTATTTATTTATTTTTATTTTTTTATTTTGAGAAAAAGTCACATTCAGTTACTGAGGCTAGTCTTGAACTTACAATCCTCCTGCCTCAGATTCCCTATTCACTGGGATTATAGGCCAGCACCAACACATGTGGCATGGCCATTGGAAACAGGCCATGTAAATAACAAGTCAGTGTGGTAAGTTTGGGATGTATGTGTGTAGATGTAAAAATTAATGGTAAGAGGCAGACATGGGCTTACAGAGGTATCATAGTCCCTGCTGAGGCTAGATTGAATCCTGACTGCAATGAGGTATAATGAAAGCAAGAAAGATGATGTTGACCGTAGTCTGTGGGCTGCTCAAAGTCATATGGATCTTGAATCACATAGAATACTAGGAAGTGATATTAGGAATCCAGATAAAATTATTGGGGCTAACCAAAAATATTGGTGATGAGAATGGAAAGAAGGGATCTATTAAGATAGTTATAAATGGCTGGTTTTACAATTGTTGAAAAGTCTGTGGAGGGAGAAGGGAAAGGAGAAGTGAAGAAGTTGTTAAGAGAAGTTGCCTCCCTTATCACAAGGCAAGTACTTTGTATGGTTCTCAATATACAGTGGATGCCACTAAGTATTTGCTGGAATGACTTGGTATGAGCTAATTTCATCTGGAACTTGCAGCTCAAGGTCCCCTCTGATAGCCATCCTTATCTAGAGGCACCACAGGCTACTTCATTGTGGAGCCAGGTTCCTCATATATGTATGGGTTCAACTGTTATGAAACTGTTATGTAAGTGCTCTAATCAGCTGAGATAGTTAAAATATTGCATATTGGAAGGTTATTGTTAAAACATTTGCTTTTTATCTATCATATTTTTATATTATTCTCCCTTTGTGAAACCAGATGAAGTAAAATATGTGGCAAATTGAATGCAAAACTCTTCCCTTGCCCATCTTAAAATCACATATCCTGGAGTAAAAGATGACATGCTTTTCAAAGCACAGCATAATCAACACACCAGGCTCTCCTTAGGCTGAAGAAAACTGAGTGTGACAGCACAAAATTTTGAAATTCACAAAATCCCAGCAGGCAGAACTATCTGGTAGAAAACAGAAAAAGTCAAAGCTTTTCTTAAGTCTCATGGAAAACATTATTATTGAGCCATTACAATATCCTTAGCCCTGATTGGAGTAATAGGGACCTGAGGATATGTCAAATGGCAGCTGCCACACAAAACATCCAGGGCCCTCTTCCTGTGTCTTCTTCCCTATTATGAATTTGAAAAAGCTGTTTTGGAAACATTTTTATCAGCAGTTGGACAGTAGTTCTCCTAGTAAGAATGCCTTATACTGCCTCTTTAAAAAAATGAGTTATGCCGCTGCCTCATGCTTTAGGTTTATAATAATTTTGACTCTTCTCTGATTGACCTCCAAATACGTTTAAATTTTTGTAATTTTCTTTTTATTTAACAAACATTTACATGGCAGCTATTATGCGCTAGGCACTGTTCTAAGCTGATTTCAAATTACAACTTATTACTGCTAACTACAAGTGTATAAGATCCATATCATTACTATCTCTGTTTTGCAGATGAAGCCACTGAGGCACAGAGAGGTTAAAGAACTTGGCTAAAGTTACACAGCTGGCTTCATACATTCTGGCTTCAGCCCTGTGCTCTAACTACTGCTTGATGCTGTTCCTTGACTTCATTGTGCTGAATCAGACAGTAGAGTAGGGAGGATAGTAAGTACTTTACTGTGGTTTTAACCTGTGTGACAGAACTGTCAATCAACCATCTTTTTTATTCTGTACCTCAGTCTATGTATAATTAACTTGTTGTGTTAAATTCTAGCCTTATGTTCCTAAGTCCTGTTGAGTCTTTTCTGCATTATTTTCTTTGGCTAATTATTTCATAGTTTTATATTTTTGGCTAATATTAATATCCTTATTTCATTTTCTTCTCTTTATTATTTCTCTGTATCATTAAACTTTTTTTTGTATCTATATCTATAATGATTTATTTGTGGTGCTGGGGATTGAACCCAGGGCCTTGTGCATACAAGGCAAGTGCTCTACTATATCCCCAGTCCCTAAATTTTCTTTTATTCCCAGTCACATCTCCTCCTCTGAACTGTGTCATCAGCAAACTTAATGGCACTGTTTTTTTTCTCTTCACCCAGGAGATTCATAAAAACATTAATTAATTATTGTGGTTTATTAAGGAATATTCCTCCCAAGTGGACACTACTCCAGTGATGTCCTTCCTTGAAGCATGTCCACCAAAAAGTTGTTTTATTATGGCTTCTAATTTGTGGGTTACAGAGGCTGGTGAGTCAGAACTATAGACAAATTCCTGAAACTGTAGATAGCAGCAAGTGGCATGCTCTAGGCTGTTCTGGAAAAGACAAGTGGAAACAATGAGGAGTCTGTGGGATTCGTTTTCATTTTTTTATTTCCTGAATTACAAGCTTAAGAAGCTTGAGAACCACTAAAACAGTGTTTTTTCTTTATTTTGTTATATCCCTTGCCACTAGAGCCTACTACATTCCTTTCAAGTGTTATGTGCATTTTTAGTTTGAGAAAAACTTTTAAAAATCCCAAAAATGTAAATACAAATACGTAACACAGAGCCAAATTTATCACCCAGATTTAACTGTTCATATTTTTCCAAATTTGATTCCTTTTCCAGAAATTAAATACTATAATTATAGCTAACATTTCTTTTAACTGCTACTTCCAAAATCATATCACCTTCCTCAACTCAATCACTATTATAAATTTACTTTATAAATTCTAGTCCTTTTTTCCCCCCTCACAGGACAATTTTGGTTAAAAAATTATTTCACACTGATTCTCATTATAAAATTCCTTATAAAAATATGGAATAAGCTCAATATTAGAATTGTTCAAATCTCAGATCATCTGGACAGGCTTAACATCATGTCCCTACCACTTAAATCTGGTGCCCCACTTGGGCCTTCCTAGCTGGCATCAGCTGCACTGTCCTTAGATGAGCAGAAAGAATGAAAAAGTGTCTTGGTCTAATATCCAATACTTCCAAAATTCCTTTTTATTTGTTTATATTAAAATAATGTTGTTCTTATAAGATACATATTGCTCTAGCCAGATTCTTTAAATGGTGGCAACAATGACAAAATAAGCAGAAGGAACAGCCCAAGGTGCTTCAAATTAGTAAATAAACTGGTGTATTAAGGTGATTGCTCAGTTCACAATTCTGTTATGAATCTTCTGTTAATTGAGATGTATCTATAATGATTTATGCAGGATAAATTAAGAGCCTTGTTGAAAAACCTAAGAATTATTTCTTCATTTGCCTTTAGTCATTCATTTATTCATTCATCAGTCAGTCAGTCAGTCAACAAGTATCTTAGGTAGGGTTATCTTGAAACAGATCTCTTGAGCCAGAAATCAGGATGTTTGTATAAGTGATTTGAAAAGGAGAGATTTTAGGTGAGAACTATTGGAAAGTAAAGAAGTCAGAATAAGTTTGGACAAATGAGGTGGTTCTAGATATGACCTGGTCTCAGTCTCTTCACAGGGAGCTCTGGAGTGTGAATGGTACTACTCCATTATCTCACCTAGAAGCAAGAGAGCCAATAGTTTTAGCTCCCATATCAGTAAGTCACTGGTTAAGGGCTGCACCCTGGGAGAGAGGGCAGGAAGCACTTGTAATTAGTATTTCTCCAAGAGGTAGCTCCCACGGTGGAGGGAAGAAGAGTTTAGCTGTAAGCATTTATAGGTCAATGCTGTAATAACTGGAGGATGAGTGCATTTGCTGATAAAGGAGATCTTGGTAGAGTACCAACAGCATCTACTATATCAACCCTGTATTGAATTTCTGTTATGTCCTTAGCACTGTTTTAGAACTGGAGAACTTACCAATGAATAGGATAGACAAAGGTCACAGCTGCCATGAAGATTTCTATCTAGTAGAGAGAAGGTGTACAATAAAAAATAATGTAACCAATAGAAAAAAAAATGTTAAAATGAAAATGATAGCTAGGTACAGTTGTCCATGCTCATAATACCACTGATTTGCAGGGGTGGGGAGTACTGAGGCAGAGGATTATTAGTTTGAGGCCAGCCTCAGCAACTTAATGAGGACCTAAGCAATTTAGTAAAAACCTATCTCAAAAACAAACAAACAAACAGGGTTCAGGATGTAGCTCAGTGGTAAAGTACCACTTGGTTCAATTCCCATTCTGAAAAGAAAAGAAAATGATGTACACGACTTTAAAGGGTAATGTGATAGAGAGTAAATGGGAAATTAATTGAGAAATAGAGCTCAAACATTGCTAAGTTTGGCAGTAATGACTATTTATATAATTGTGGTGGGATTTGCAGTGCAACATTCTGGCATTTCAACAACTATCTTTTCTAGAGACTCAGCAGGGCTACTGACCCAATATGTAAGATGGATCTGTAACAGAAATAATAAACAGATCTTCAGATCAAAATAACTAGAGAGTTGTGAGAACTTGGGCTAATGATAGTTTTGAATAGGATTCTAGTAAATAGTCCAAATTACCAGAACTAGCTAGATTTAACCCTGTGGGAATAGAATCATTAGTATCAGCTTGGTAGTAATAGGAATTAATCCTTTCCTCATCTCTACTCTGGACTATTGCAGTAGCCTCTTGGTTAAGACCTTAACCCCCATCTCCTTTCCATGTCCCCACATTGTTCCAAAAAAAAAAAAAAAGTTGATCACTGTTGTCCTGCTTAGAAGCCTTCAGTGACTCCCATTACCAGCAGCATCAAGTCCATACTCCTGAGTTTGAACACCATCTGTTTCACTTGTCTTGCTTCCACCTGTTCTCTCCCACACACTTAGGCTTCATCCACTGCCTGTGGCTCTGCATACATATTCTTGGCTCCTTAACTTAACATATGCAGTTTGGAATTCCCTATCAAGTCTACCTGGAAAAGTCCTACCTTTTTCTTCAAAATGTAAATCAAAGTCTTTTCCAGTAGGAAAAATTCTTAGACCTTTCCTTCTCATTCTCTTTCACAAGCAGATGTTTCCTTTCTTTGTGTTACTGTTTTTGTAAAACGTTTTGCAAGTGGGGAGCAAAGAAAGCTTTCTGTGTTTGGTAAATGAGATTGAAAAATTGCATGTTGAGCTTTAGGTGGTGCAGTCAGTTTTGCCCTTCTGTCATTTGGTTCTATGTAGGTGTCCTTGTGAGCTGTTTTTCAGCTATAGAAATCAATTGAATTTAGGGCTAGAACTTTAAATCACAAAAATAATAAAGTGAATAAATCACATTGCTTTCTCCCAAATAGTCTTCTTTAATTTTTAATGAGAACAAGAAGTTTTTTTTATTAGTACCAAATAAAAACTAAGATATTGTTTTTCACTGTTAGGTCATTTTTTTTGGTTTCCATATTTATAAGTTTTAGAATGTTTCTTTTCCAAAAGGACTTTTATTAATGGTTAAGGTTAGGGCTATTGACATAGAACAGGCTCTGCTAGTATATCTGTCTTTATCACAGTTACATGTTCCTATCCTCAGTAGGTAGCTTATGGGCAGGGATATGTCTTCAACTGCCTTTTCCACTATGATGTCTAGAGTATAGCCAATGTTTCATAAACATTTGCTAAACAAATGAATAAATGCAATGTCTTTTCCTTTTTCTTCCACCTTTCAGACATCCATTCAGAAAGTCTTCCCTCTGAAATGGATAGATGGTTGGTCCTCCAGTGGCTTCATGTTTTCCATGAAATGAGAGTCAGACTAAACTATGAAATTTAAGACTCCATACATTCTGGACTTACCCTGCCTATCCAGCTCTCTCCCCTTCACATAACTATGTTCTAGACATGTTGGGTAACTAGATGTTCCCTAAAACTTCTCTTGTATCTCCAGACTGCTCCACATTTGACTGATGCTATGCCTGGATGTATCTTCTACGCATCACTGGCAGATAAAATCAGATTTTATTGTTAGAATCATGTCTTCTTCAGTCAGAATTGGTTACTGTCTCCTCTGAGTTCACATTGAACTTTATTTTGATATCTTTGTTTTTATAACCCGTATCACTTCTGACATGAACTAGATTTAATTATCTTATATCTATCTCCCTATCTGTCATGTGTACTTCCTGAAGAGCAGTGTCTGTATTATTCATGTATAATACTTTGTGCCTAATAATCTGCTTTATACATTATAAGTACATAATTAATGTTTATTTAATACACTCATGCATTCATTCCTTCTTTGAGCAAACATTTTTTGCTGCCTACAAGGTACACAACATGGTGATAGGTACTAGGTGCATAAAAAATTATGTTATTGTACTCTTGTCTATAACAGCTATGCCTAGCAAGAGAGACAATCATATTAACAGCTAAAGTTCATCTTAAGTGTAGAGTACTTTCTATGGAACAATTATTAGTTCAACTGGTAGGGTAGAAGTGAAAAGTAAGGGGTGCTTCTAAGAGTCGGGAACATTTGATCTGAGCATAAAAGGAATGGACCTTATAAGTATGTCAGGCAATGAGAAAAAGGAAGAAAAAACTTCAGAGGAAAGATATACTTGATGCTTAAGGAACTTTTAATAACACAGTTTGGCCTTAGGGTATATGATTGAAGGGACTGAAATGCACCCATCTGAGCAGCATTATTAAATATATACTATACTCTGGTTACTTTTCTAAGCTTGAGTGATTGACCAGGGAACAAAAGCAACATTCATGTTATGCTCTAGTTGCTGGCAAGAGAGAGAGATAATGAGATAATGAAATATGTCCTATGTCAGATATTGATTAAAAAAAATAAAGCAGGAAGGGAGTCAGGGGCTAACAATTTTAAATAGATTGGCCAGGGAAGGCCTCATTGAGAGAACTGGTATTTCAATAGCATTGCGCAGTAAACTATTTCTTGTTTTTTGCCCCTATAAACATGCCTTGTTTGTTTCATCAATATATTAAGTACTTCTTACTTCTTTACCTCTTTTTTGGAGTGGTTTTAAAGATGTTCTGGTTTACTTAAATGAACAGCAGTAATACCTAAATTCAAACAAGAGAACAGGACAAATGAACAATATCCTTAGGTTCATTCTCAGATATTATAAGAGATGGCTCAGGAGATAAGAGAACTTTTCCGTCTCAGTATGACATAAACTATGTGAAAACTTTAAAAGGTGCAGTTGTTGAAATGTCTACCAGTAGAAGTCAGAAAATGCTGCACATACCATCTTTTCGCATTATTCTGGAGACTGGCCACAGTGATTACCCTGACATAATTCATAAATCAATGAAAAATGATTGCTGTGTATAACCACTCATTTAATCAGGGTTCATGAAATAATGTGATAGATACCAGAACAGAAAAAGCATCCAGATGCTGAACTTTCTATGCAGTGTCAGCTATCTTCAGTTCAATCAAGTTTCCAGAAGGTGTTGGCTCACAACCACAGCTTCTTGTTGCTGTATCCTCAGTGGTGACTTAAATGTTTTTATATTGAAACAAATTGGATGTATTATGGAGTAGCTTTCAAAACCTACATAAAATTTTAAGGTAAAATGCAAGATGACAAGGAAATGTGTTTAGGGCCTGCTTTAGTTCTCTGCCTTCTAATTCCTCACATAGCTGTAACTTTTATTTTTTTAATATATATTTTTAAATATGTAGTTGGACACAATACCTTTATTTATTTATTTTTATGTGGTGCTGAGGACCTCACAAGTGCTAGGTGAGCACTGTACCGCAAGACAAACCCCAACCCATGTACCTTTCCTTCTTTGATTAAAATTAGTCTTGAAGAGATACTAGGATTGAAGTGAACTCTAAATTTTTGTGCTAAAAGCAGCAAATATTGTCTTTCCTATAATGCAGTAGTTCTGTTTTAAAAGAGAATCTAAAAAAAAAAACTAAAAACTAAAAAGCTTCTCATCAAAAGAAGCAATCAGTGATGCGAATAGAGAGTCTACAGAATGGAGCAAATCTTTATTTACCACAAGCATATCAGGTAGAGCACTAATCTCTAGGATATATAAAGCACTCAAAAACCTTAACACCAAAAAACCAAATAACTCAATCAATAAATGGGCTAAGGAACTGAAAAGACACTTTTCAGAAGAGGATATACAATCAATCAACAAACATATGAAAAAATGTTCAACATTTCTAGCAATTAGAGAAATGCAAATCAAAACCACTCTAAGATTTCATCTCACTGCCCTCAGAATGGCAGCTATCAAGAATACAAACAACAATAAGTGTTGGCAAGGATGTGGGGAAACAGGCACACAATACATTGCTGGTGGGACTGCAAATTGGTGCAGCCAATCTGGAAAGCAGTATGGAGATTCTTTGGAAAACTTGGAATGGAACCACCATTTGATCCAGCTGTCCCACTCTTTGGTTTATACCCAAAGGACTTAAAAACAGCATACTACAGGGACACAGCCATATCAATGTTTATAGCAGCACAAATCACAATAGCTAAATTGCAGAACCAACCCAGACACCCTTCAGTAGATGAATGGATAAGAAAATTTTGGTTATATACACAATGGAACATTACTCATTATTAAAAGAGAATAAAATCATGGCATTTGCAGGTAAATGGATGGAATTGGAGAATATAATATGAAGTGAAGTAAGCCAAAGGGCAAATGTTTTCTTTGATATGAGAATGCTGACTCATAATGGCGATGGTGGGGGGAACATGGGAGGATTGGAGGAACTTCAGATAGGGCAAAGGGGAGAGAGAGGAAGGGAGGGGGCAATGGAGTAGGAATGATGGTGGAATGAGTTAGACATCATTACCCTAAGTACATGTATGAAGACATGAATGGTGTGAAAATACTTTGTGTGCAATCAATGACTTGAAAAATTGTGCTCTATATGTATAATATGAAATGAATTGCATTCTGCCATTATGTATAACAAATTAGAATAAATAATTTAATTTAAAAAATAAATCTGAAAAAAAGAGAGAATCTGTTATAAAAACCTAATAGGAAAATTATAAAAAATTAAAGCCACATTTTCTTTATAGATTTTGTAAAAAAAAAAAAAGTACTCACTTATTTATACACTGGTTAATTTAAAACCATAGCATTGTAAATTTTTCCAGGTTGATAAACAAGCAAATGAAGATAAAAGAATGGATTATAGTATATCAAATAATATTATGTAAAAATTCAACTTATATTGTAAGTTTTAGTCAATATGTATTACACCAAATATATATATTGGGTTATTAACCAAGAGACATGCTTAACTAGCTTTGTGGAGAGCACTCCTCTTCTGGTAGACATTAATGGCAGCAGGATCATGTATTATTTGTCTTAATGATTAAAAATGTGTTTTAATTTTGGGCTGGGGTTGCATCTCAGTGGTTGAGAGCTTGCCTCTCATGCATGAGGCGCTGGGTTCAATCCTCAGCACCACAAAAAAAAATAAATAAATAAAACAAAGATATGGTGTCCATCTACAACTAAAAGAATGTTTAAAAAATGTGTTTTAATTTTATTCTTTCAATTTAATTGCCTGTTGTAAAATATCTTTTAGTACTTAATATGCAAAATATAGTTCATTCTGTAATTCAAAGTAATATGTTATTAACATGATAAGTTCCTTTAAATGCTATATGAATGTAAGTTCATTGCAGGAAGGAATTTTTACCTGTTTTGTTCACAGATAGTCCTCCAGTATCTAAAGTAATCCCCATTACTATATGTTCAATATTATTTGTTTAATGAAAGACTATGGAATATCATGATATGAAAAATGGTCATTTACTAATTTTTATGTTTTATTACGTTTTTATTTCGTTACTCAATTTATAAATTATTATGTAGTATATTTTCTAATAAAGATTTATCCAGCCAGGTGTGGTGGTGCACACTTGTAATCCTAGTTGCTCAGGAAGCTGAGGCAGAGGGATCCAGAGTTCAAAGCCAGCCTCAGCAATGGCGAGACCCTAAGCATCTGACTCAACGAGACCATCTCTAAATAAAAATACAAATAATGAAATAAAATAGGGCTGGGGATGTGGCTCAGTATTGGAGTGCTTCTAGGTTCAATCCCTGGCAATCCTCCCCACCCAGCCAAAAAAAAAGATGTATTCAAAGGACAAAATATTCATCAAACTCACCTTTGATTGCCTCTGTGTACACAACTTTGTATTTCTGTATTTATTCTTCTTTTCTCTTTTAAAAACTAATTAAAATACTCATTTTTCTATTCAGATAAAGGACCTATAAACTGCCTTTTATTTTTTTCTGGAAAATAGAAAAGTTCCTTCAAAGAAATTAGATCATATTGAGTCCCTGAAACTTAACCCAGCAGAAAACTAGTTTTCAGAGTAACAATAAAAAGTACAATTTTCTTTTTACCATTTTAGTAGATTTGTTTTATTTCTAAAAACTTAATAACTGATAAGATTTTCAGAGAAATTCAAGAAAAGATTTATCATCATGGCTTTGAATATTGAATTTCTTTTAAAATAGTGTTAATAAAATAGTCCTAAGGAGACATGGTAGAGATAAATAGATTTTGAAAACTAAGCATGTTTTGAAATGATTAGCTGGTGACTGTTTTGCTGTAGCTAATTTCTACCTGCTTTCCCAGCAACAACCTACCTCTGAACTGCAAAGTGCTGCATCCCAGTAGACTTCCTTCCATAAATATTATCCTCTAACGTCTTTCTTTCCTTTGTAGTTTGTTAGGATTTTTTGCATTTTGTCTTGTTAGCGATGAGTAATTTACTACTAAATAAACTACTATGTATCTCCAAAACAACTTTTTTAACAGCTGGAGTTTTTTCAGGCACTTTACCAGAAAAAAAATATTTTGCTTATCTTTCTAAAAGAACTTTTTCCTCAAAGCATTCAAGACATTCAAAGCACTGCTTATATATAATACTCTTTCCCCCTTTCATTCTTTTCCTTTTCCTTTTATGTTTCTTACTTTTCACCATAATATTCTCTCATATATTCTATGTTATTTCCCTTGGTAGAGGTGAGCTCTTGGGCTTTGAGAGGGTAAGTGATTGATCAAACCAAAAGTATTCAAATTTAGCCCACTGCTGGTTTTTTAACTAACATGACAGTAACCATAGTCTTATTTTGTGTCTTCTTTTTTTTGAGTTGGTTGGCAGCACTGCTCATAACAAGGACTGTATCTGTTTGAGGTTCTAAGGAAGTTTCTTCCTGTTTTCGGGAAAATCAATTTGTCATTTGCAGGTAGAGGGTAGTGTTATGTGCCCCTATTCAGCACAGAAACCAGAATGTTTGTAAATAATTAATTATTAAACTTGTTTGCATCACCTTTGTCTTAAGTACCACTCACTGTTTTATTAATGATTATTAGTGTTCTTTACATTTCTTTCAACTTATTTTTAATGAGCATTGTTAAAACAATATTTTGATGATGTCATGAACTCTTCTTCATTTGAAAAATTACTTTTTGACAATATTACTTCTCGATAAGTATTTACTACTCAATAAGAAGTATTTACTTCTCAATAATAAGATATATTATGCTTATATCTTATTTGCTAAAAGTATCATTTAGTTCTATTTTTATAATCACCCGTTTGTTTAAAATAATAAGCAAATATCTGGTGCCTCTTTTGATCTATATTCTTCTGTCTTTTCTCATGTTTGATACATTATTGAATGGAGTGCTTGTATAGCCATCTTTATTTTAATGAAGATTATAAAGGAGATTTTTGTTGGCTATTTGAAACTCTTGTATCTTCCTTCTTCCTTTACTCTTAAGTTTATCTATTAACTTTCTTCCTAAAAGAAATAAAAACATCCATCTATTAAAATATAACTCATTAAAATATAATATTCAAAATAAACACTATTTTGAGAACTTTTCCTCATTCGTAAATTAGAAGATATTAGTTTAAAGTAACTTTACAAGCAACATTTCAGAACAGATTGTGCTTGCTCTCTAGAGGCTAATTTTATTTCCTTATTTTAACAAAAACTTGGTCTTTACATACTTTAATTGCATCTGGAATCATTGTGAGTTACTATTGAACATCAGTAACTCCAATTTAAAAAAAAATTAAAATCACAAGGTTAAAAGGAAAATAGAGCTTAATGTGACATTTCTTTTTTTATTATGCAAATTTTTATTTATATATGACAGCAGAATGCATTAAAATTCTTATTACATACATAGAGCATTATTTTTCATATCTCTTGGTGTATATATAGTATATTCACACCAATTCATGTCTTCATACATGTACTTTGGTTAGCAGTGAACCATCATTAATTATCCCATGCCCCCTTCCTTCCCCTCCAACCCCTCCACCCTATATACTAGAGGTTGTCTATTTCTCTCATGCTCCTGCTCCCTATCCCATTATGAATCAGCCTCCTTATATCAAAGAAAACATTTGGCATTTGGTTTTTGGGAATTGGCTAACTTCACTTAGCATTATCTTCTCAAATTCCATCCATTTATCTGCAAATGCCATGATTTTATTCTATTTTATTGCTGAGTAATATTCCATTGTGTATATATGTGACATTTTTATCCATTCATCTATTGAAGGGCATTTAGATTGGTTCCACAGTTTAGCTATTATGAATTGTGCTGTTATAAAAATTGATGTGGCTGTGTCCCTGTAGTGTGCTGTTTTTAAGTCCGTTGGGTATAGACTGAGGAGAGGGACAGCTGGATCAAATGGTTGTTCCATTCCCAATTTTCCAAGAAATCTCTTACTACTTTCCATATTGGCTGCACCAATTTGCAGTCCCACCAGCAGTATATGAGAGTACCTTTCCCCCCACATCCTCGCCAACACTTATTGTTGGTTGTATACCTAATAGCTGCCTTTCTGACTGGAGTGAGATGAAATCTTAGAATGGTTTTGATTTGCATTTCTCTAATTGCTAGTGTACATTTTTTCATGTATTTGTTGATTGATTGCACATCATCTTCTGAGAAGTATCTGTTCAATTCCTTGGCCCATTTATTGATTTGGTTATTTGTTTTTTGGGTGTTTAGCTTTTTGAGTTTAATGTGATATTTCTTTGAGCAGTCCTTTATTGACACAGGCTTTAATTGATGGACATCTGTAGTTTGTAATACCATAAGAAATAGGAACAACTGATAATAAATGTCAAATATTAGCTAATTAATTCATCGAGTATTACTGGTAACTGAAAACCATCTCTTTATTAAACCTTAGGCTAAAAATAATATGACAAAGGTGTGTTTCAACTTTTTTTCTCCTTAGTTTAGTTGAAATTATTGACTAAATTTTTATTAGCCAGCATTTCAAAGATGTTTTTGAGAGAAACAAGTCAAAATAGAATTAAAATTTGCAGTAAAATATTTTCTTAAGGTCATTGCTTTTTGTGTGGAGAATTAATATATTTTATTAAAGATGCTGATGAATGCAAAACAATGATTTTAATGATATGCTTTTTAAAAAGAATTATCACAGTGTCTTTAAGAGTCTGTGCATATGCTATCTACAACAACAGTAAACACCTTATCCCTTACTAAGTTGAAGTTTATAGTTTATAGGATGTCTTTTTTCTTGTATTATATACTATGCAGAAGGTAGTATATTGTTTTTCACCCTTATATAATCAGGGTAACTATCCAAAATGCAAGCCAACCAATTTTAAGCTCAGTATCATTTCACATATGTTACTAGTCTGCTTTTTCTTTGATGTGCCAGATGAAATGATCAGTAATAAGAAGAGAACAAATCCATTCTTATTCCATAAGTTCCTCTTTCTTGCTGACTTTTCCACTGAAAACCATGTTTCCTATTTGTATTTATCTTCATTTTAGTCTTTTATGGAAATCATCTGATTTGTGCTTGTTCCCTCAAACATATGGTTTTTATTTCTAGCACAAAAGTCTTTTGAGAAATCTAATTTGACAAGTCGTATGCTATCAGAATCCAAGTGTTATAGAGCAGTTTTATTTGCCTCTTTAAAATTAGAATTCAGCTTGAATTTACTGTTCTTAATCTGCTGTAAAGCACTATAATTATTAATGTAACACTGAATTTCCTTCCTACTGACAATGATGCAAGAGTTTCTTTTTCTTTTTTGGTCCTGGAAGGTATCATGTTGTTACCCATTAAATATATGAGAATTGAGGTGAGAAATTCACTATATTGCTATAAAAATCTGTGTGAACACATCTTTTTCCTTTCATTACCCACCCCCTTCTCCATTGCTAGAATATTGACAGTGAATTTAAGTGAGTTAATTAAGCTCTATTCTTCATTAGTTCAAAACTCTAAAAATTAATATGTTAACAAAAGGCAGTATACAGGATGTCCAACAGTAAATTTATAAATATTAATGTAGAGAAAATGGATGCTTGTATATCATAACATTGTCCTAGAAATATTTAATCCATACCAAAAGTTGATAAATACCAATAAATTGTCACAACATATTTTCACTTTCCTTAACATTTTCCAGGGCTTTATTTTAGATATATTTTAATTTGATTTTTTAGGGACGATAAAAGAATAATTCTTTGGAATGGATTTTTGGTAAAGCGTATGAAGCAGTATATCATGGGGACAGGTTCTAAGTACCCTAAGGGCTGGTGTCATGAGGTTAGCAGCTTGGAAGAAGGTTCAGGAATAGCAGTAGGCCAGATCCCAAGAGAATAAACAAAAGAAACCAATCACCATTTGTTCAAGTTAGAGGAAAAATCCTTTCAAGCTAGGTATAAACAAAGCAGGTAATCTGGAAATTGTAAATGTCAATAATTATATTGTCAACATACCAAAGTAGGTCCTGATAATTAAGGACTTTGACGTGAAAAATACCCACTAGCCAGGTGTGGTGGGACATATCTGTAATCCCAGTGCTCAGGACAGTGAGGCAGGAGGATCACCTGTTCAGAGCCAGCCTCAGCAATTTAGTGAGGCCCTAAGCAGGTTAGTGAGACCATGTCTCAAAATTTTAAAAGTAGAATGAAAAGGGCTGGAGATGTGGCTCAGTGGTTAAGTTCCCCTGGATTCAATCCCTGGTTAAAAAAAAAAATAGTTACCCACTACATTAGTAAGTCTACATTAGTAAGTCTAAAATTCAACTCAGCTGGAGGACAGGATAGACATTAAAGCATCTACTCTCAGTTCCATGGCTGATCAAACAGCTTCTGAACATTGCTGTGCTTTCTAATAGAGGTGAATTAGGACCCTTCCTTTCCTCTAAGAGAGTCAGCCTTAATATAACCCAAAAATTACTAGAGTGGGTTCCAGATTTTATGTTTTTTTTTAAAAAAAGTTTCATCATCCAATAAATTTGTATTCTGCACTATAAATCAAAATGTAAGGTTTCATTTTTTTACTTTTTATCATATTTTATTTGTTCAGCAAATATTTATTTAATTCCTTTCATAAGCCAGACATCTAGATACTGGGGACAGAAGTGGGATAATATAGATGTTCTATATTTTAGATCTTCTAGCCAGTGTAGAAAAATAAATCTTGAAATAAATAATTGCAATATAGTATATTAAGGATTGAGATAGGAGAGATCAAGGGTCAAAGGGAATACACAACAAGAGCACATACTCTGGTCTTCAAAGAGTAAGGGAAGAGACTTTGAAGAAGTATTGTTAATACTAAAAGTCTAAAGATAAAGTAGAAGTTGGGCCAGGAAATCTCAGTCACTTCAAGAGCCATAACAATAACAACCAATGACTAAAGCTGGCATGTTATTATACTCCTGCTGCCTTCCACATACTATGCCACAGACTTTCCAAGCATTCCTTTAGCAATTTTCCTGGGCAGATCTTATTACTTACCCAAGATCATATTACTAACAAGTAGCCAGAAGGAAAATTTACTGATTATTCTGACTCTAGAGTCCTCTTTCTGCTACCCCAACTGCCTCTCAAAGCAATTAACTAATTTCTATTGAATTTGTTTTGCTTTAAAAAAAATTTGAGTGCTATGTTAAATTTGCTTTGGTTTTGATTGATATGTGATATTACTTTAAAAAAAAAATAGATACACACTTTACAATTTTCACAGATGGTAGTAAAATTTGGCATTTGGGCGTGAGTTTCACATGCATATTATAGCACCAAGTTTTGAAGTTCACATTCCAAGTAATGTCTTACACATACAATTTCAACTTCACATTTTATTTTAACTAAATGGTAGGGTCATTTGAAAAGACAACTTTGAATCATTCCAAAGAAAGACATTACTCATATTTTAATAGTAGTTCTAATTCTCTGAGACTTAATCCAGCTGGCCGTAGTATTTTATTTTTTGAAAATACAGTATATATAGAAGGAGATGATATTAAATTGATCCCCTCAAGTCTTTGAACCTGCCTAATACCTACAGCTTCTGTGCATGTTTAACAAAAATATCCATAAGTAATACAGACCTTATATCTCATCAGGAAAGAGGCTTACAACACCAAGATAACTCACTATCAATACTTTTGAAGATTCTCAATTAAAGGAGCATTTGATAAATAGGAAAAAGTGGCTTAAGAAAATAAATTGGATTGCTGTAAACCCAGCAAAATTTTTAAAATCCAATTAAGTAATTCTTCAGTGTTCTTGGAAGTGGTGTGAGTCATGCTTTAGAACCTAGTGATAGCTAATTGGGCTATATCATATAATTTGTAGACTTGCTTTATTTATTTGACCATGTCAACATGCCAATTATTACCAAACTTGCCCATCCTATTATTATAATTTTTTTTTCTGTGCTGGGAATGAACCCAAGTGTAGCTACATTTAAATTTTATTTTTAAATTTTGAGACAGGGTCTTGTGAAGTTGCCCAGGCTGGCCTCCATCTTGTGATCCTCCTGCCTTGGCCTCTGGATTGCTGGGATTATAGCATGCACCACTGCACCTGGCTGAGATTACTTCTAAGTAACATAAATATTATATATAATATAAAACATTTTTTGAAATTTCTCTATTTCATCCTCATGAGGTAATTCTGAGATATGAAATGATCATAAAGGAGAAAAGAAAAAGAAGAACCTGATTAATCTATAAACCTAGATTAATTCCCAAACCCTTGTAATTTATATTAACTTAACAACATACCATTGCTGGATGAAATTTCACTTGTTATTTTTATTTTTATTCAGAAAAGCAGGATGGTGAAACAAAATTTTAAAAGAACTTCTCTTGTGTGGTATTTTATTTGTAATCAAACATTGGTTTATTTCCTTATTAACTATAAAACATGTTGGTTTCACCTTAGGGACACCACAGTACAAACGCTTACTCTTCAGCCTTCAGTTAAAGATGGACTGATTGTGTACGAAGACTCACCTTTGGTTAGTAATCCAATCATATGAATATTTTAAATATTTTAAATGATAGCTGTGTTTCATCCTTTGAATAAGTAGAGAAATCTCCCATAGATTCTAATGTTTTTTAGACTAACTAGAATGCACTTGTTCAGGTGTTATTTTAGGGACAGATATTTAAATGTAAATTATTGGGAAATATTATTTCTAAGATTATGTTCTCTTTTCAGAGAGAAGGTGGGGAGAGAGAGAGTCATAAATTTAGGGAATGACAAAAGTCCTTTACTGATTTCTCTTCTAAAATTTTTTTAAGGTTGCTATTGTTTCCAAACATGTATAGTTTGAAATTAGGTAATATTTCTAGAAAAGTGTTTTTTTTCTATTGGTGGTTTATTCTAATAAAGTGGTTTTGTCTAATCAAATATCAGTGTTTTAGGAAGCTGGGGGGATCCAGTCCTCAGCTTCCCATTTGAGACCCAGGGAAATCCCAGCCTGCCAGGCATGTGACCCTGTGCAGCAAACTCCTGCACAACTGCAGCACCAGTAAGCCATCATGGGACCTCTGTGGTCCAGACCCAGAGATGTGAGTCTAGGATCTCCTGCCTGAAGTCATTTGGGTTGGGCCCAACTTTCCTTTTATCTGTGCAGAGATGGGGTTGAGGATAAGAGCTCCATGTTTTCTTTTTATACCCTAAAATTTACTTATAACCCTTAATGGTTTTTTTAATCTCTCATCAATTCTTTATAAAATATTTGTGGTAAAAGAAACCACCTATTTAATGATGTGTTATTTCCTTAAAATCATTCATCACAATTGTGCAGTCAGAAAAACTTATAGTTCATAATGTTATATTTCTTGCTAATTAAAAACAGTCTTTACATTTAAATTCATTGAGCATTTTCTCCTACTCCCCCTAGGGGAAAGAGTTTTAAGAATTTTTAGCTTTTATCTTTATTTAATGATGTCACCATTCACACAGTCACTCAAGTCCTAGGACTCTTATTTTTCTTTTCCCCTCTTACTATTCAAATGGTTGCCCAACCTATAGTTTCTACCTCTGCTGAACTCCTCAGATTAGTCTAACACTTTTTATTTCTGTTTTCTAATGCTGATGCCCAATCAGGTTCCCAAACTCTTTTAAACAAATTGTTACAGTAATCCCCTTTTAGTTTATTCTGCATGTGGCTGCCAGATTAAATATCCTAAAGTGTAGCTCCACAGTTTTTTTCCAACATGTGTGAACTCACAAATATTAAATTATATCCCATTATTTAATGAGGGAAAGTATGTATTTATTGGTCTGGCAAACAAATTCCTTAGTAGTAGAAACCCAATCTACTCTTCTAGTGCCTTTTTTTTCTTTTCTTAGATCTGACTTCTATTTCAGTTAATATAAACTACTCATATTCACTCTTCAATAAATATGCTCCAGGAGTTTGACCATTGGTTTGCTTTTTTGTTTTGAATACCACATCTCCAGCGCCATGCATTCTGATTTATTACAATATTAAAATATTACACTTTTTTAAAGAGCTAGAACAAATGCAATATTTTGATACAATTGCTTATGGTGTCTCAACTCCTCTTAAATTCCATGGCACTTTGATTTCTCTATTTATTATACTTGTTGTACATCTCCCCTATTCTAGGTATGAAATATTATTTGATATCATTATCATAGGAATAATTCTAAACTGAAGGTAAGTGAAAGGATTCCTGTGAAATCAGTAAAATAGTGACTATGTGAAGATTCTTGTGGAGATACATAAATTTCGTTTTTAGCTGTGCTGCAGATTTTGAGTATATATGGTAGTGTGTAGCCATAACTTAATACTAGCTATTATAAATCCAAAGCACTACGTGATGAAGCTTTAATAATGCTTACTTTTATTATTTGTGTTTGTTTATGATAAGTTTTCTGGTTAAAGCAATAAAGATGGGTCATGTTCTGGTTATAGATGAAGCAGACAAAGCCCCAACAAATGTCGCTTGTATTTTGAAAACTCTAGTAGAAAATGGAGAAATGATTCTAGCAGATGGAAGACGAATTGTAGCAAGTGAGTATTAAAACTGCAATGTTTACTGTTATATCTGTAATTTTTATATCTCTGGTATGGACTCAAGCAGTAGGCATAATTTCAATATAAATTAAATTGTCCATGTTGATAATTATTTATAAAAAATAACATTTAAGTCTAGCTTTATAAGTTTTACTTTTTTGTGGGAGAAGGTGCTGGGGATTGAACCCAAGGCCTATTGCATGCTAAGCACATATTCTACCACTGAGCTTATTCTGAGTCCCCAGTTTTATTTTTTATAGCCAGGAAGGCATTTTTAAAAATTTCTGTGGTAATATTAGGACAAATCAGTGTCATATTTTTCTACCCTGAGAATACTAATATATACTTTATCAATTCATTTCTCCATTATTTGTGTTATTTATTTTCTTTAATATCTGGAATTTTAAGACTTATTTTATTATTAGCTCAATATAATTAGAAAATTTGCTAGACTTATACATGTACATATACACACACATAAAATACTTATTATGTATTTGTGTATTTATATATATATATATATATATATATATATATATATATATATATATATATATACACACACACACACACACATACATACACATTAGATACACACTCTTCTTTAGCAGGAAGTAGTTCTCCTCTATTTTGGATTGTCTTCTTCTTGTTCCTACTCACATACCCTTTTTGTTATTGTTAGGAAAAAATGAAGAAGGATAAATCTTATCAGTTTATTTAACCTACAGAGAATATTAAGTTTGTTTAACACAATGTGAGAATATTTTCTAGCTTTTAATTTTAAATTTTTGCCTCCTGAAAAGACTAGCCATTGAAAATACATATCCAATAGCCTAGTAACCAAACAAATTAGGATAACTAAAGTCTGCAGTATTTGAAGATAGTGTAAAGAAGACCCCATTCAAAAAATACAAGATGACCATCATAGAAGTGTTCCTCCTGGACATTACCATTGTAAGGTTGCCATATTGAACCTCAGTTCAGACTAATAATAGCATTCTATTATTTTAATTTTACACTGAGTTTCATGAAAAAAAATAAGAATTTGTGTTAGTCTGAATATTCTCTCTTAACATCTTTTCAGACTCTCAGGATTGGAATTCTGCCGGCTCTTTTTAGAGGTATCTCAAGGACACTAAAATAGGAAGAAAGATTTTCTAAAACAAAATCATAGTTAAAGAGTGATTATTTCCTGGCAACCCTCTACATTTTCTGATATGTTTTTGAAAGATAACCGACAAGTAGATAGGCAAAATAATTTCCAAACTCAAGCATGATTGTTCATGACTAGAATTTGTTATTGTTGTTATTTTGTTATATTTTGTTTGTTTTGCTTTTTTGGTGCTGGGCACTAGACTCAGAGCCTTATGTTA
Source organism: Urocitellus parryii (assembly GCF_045843805.1). Classification (NCBI taxonomy): domain Eukaryota; kingdom Metazoa; phylum Chordata; class Mammalia; order Rodentia; family Sciuridae; genus Urocitellus; species Urocitellus parryii. Next base: position 43,791,837 of record NC_135532.1, on the reverse strand, counting down.
AGCATGGGTTTTTTCGCTAAGGTACACCACCAGCCGTGTAGGTGATATTTTAAATAAAGGCACCTGAAGCTCTTTTAATGGAGCTTCATAAACCATCAATTCCAGTCCTGTCTTTTTTCATTTTCCTTGCTTTTAAAAAACATTCTCCATTTTTATTATCATATTTCTTTTAATTGAATAATTAAACTTTGCCTATGGCTCCATACTCCTCTGGTTTTCTTTACTAAAATTAATCGGGATAAATGTTAAAAAACTATAGGTTGTATTAGCACATGCATATATGACACATTGAAAGATTATTGTTTGGTATCATAAATGATTGTAAGTATAGGTTCTTACAGACTCATCTCAAAACTCCAGGTGTGTCATAACCATCGTGTTTTAAAGGTGGGCAGCCTAAGGCTAGGGTTTACATAAACCTAGATGGTAAGTGGTTCTTCTTAAAATAACCATAATAAAGCTCTTACTAGCAGCTCAGACATTATCTGGAATGTGCACCAACCAGGAGATTGTAATATTTAGTTCCTTTAATGCCATAAACACGTGCATAAAACAATTCCCTAATTGGAAACAAGTCAGCTGGGTTTTTAAATTTTTTTTAGTTGTAAATGGATGCAGTACCTTTATTTTAATTATTTATCTTTATGTGGTGCTGAGGGTCAGTTGAACCCAGTGCCTCACACATGCAAAACGGGAGCTCTATCACTGAGCCACAACTCCAGCCCCACAAGTCAGCTTTTTACTAATGAATTGGCAGTTTTTGAGACCTCTATTTTATCTAGTTATGTTTTAGGGCATGTGACCTAAACAAGAATGATATCTTAAGCTGCATACTCTAAGGCTTTGTGCAAAGGGATGCAGCTGATAAAAAGTAAAGATTGTGTGGATTTTAGCCTTGGGTATTCCTTGTAGCTCATTATAAATTTTTATTTTTTTATTTGTTTCAAGAATAATGATATCTCAAGCCAGTATTGTAAGACAGTGTATGGATAGATTTGCTTTTTGATATATGTTGCACATTTACATAAATATGCAAGTTCTTGTAGAGTTTAGTATATTTATCAATATTCTGTTCTTGAGCAAACTTTTTCAAGCAAGTTTTTCCTGCAATTCAGTTGTCACTATGACTACTTGTGTTAAAGTCAATAACTTGACATTCTTAAAAATTATTAAATATCAATAAAGAATAAATGGAAATTTTGTTTTTCAGATTCGGCCAACGTGGATGGACGAGAAAATGTTATAGTGATTCATCCTGACTTTAGGATGATTGTTCTAGCCAACAGACCTGGATTTCCTTTCTTAGGCAATGATTTCTTTGGCACCTTAGGTAAAAACAGTAATGCTGATAATAACAATCACATTAACAATAATATTAATAATAACAATGTTAATGACAGTGCCAGAATGGCTGTCACGGTTACTCTATGCTGTACCACAATAACTGCCCTGTGTATCTTATATTCAAAGAGATTATTCTTCTCTAGTCAATTAAGTAATGACTGATAGAGGTGGGCTTCATATCTAAGTCAATCTGATTCCAGAGCCTTTTTTTCTTAATTATGTTAAACTATATGTCATTCAGGTCTTTTTGGAATGAAATAAGAAATGTTTTTAGTGTCTGTTTTTGTTACATTTCCCTAACTATGAAAAGGGCTAAAACAACTCTGAGGAAACACATTCACACTGATTAGAGGCCCTGGAATAAACTTAATCATCATAACCTTGAGGAACTTTTCTTTTCTGTGGCAAATATATATTTCTGGACTCTAATACTCATAGGATCTTTGGCCTAGTAATTCCACATTAAGGAATTGACCTGATTTAAGTACAAGTATAGACAATACAGCATGTTTGTAATAGCAAGAAAAGAAACAAATCAAATACAATAAGTCATGAAAGTGGTACTCTATTTACTCTTTGAGGTTCTTTTCAGGGTAGAAGGGATGTATATACACATATATGTCTTACTTGTGTAGAATTTCTCCTAACACAGAAAACTGGCAAGAAGGGAGGGTTGTTTGTCTTGAAATTCAGAAATGGACATGTAATTTGTTCATTTACTATTTTTGTATTTTTTTAACCATATATAGATATTTCTGTAAAAGCCATTACCCATTCGTGCATTACTGATACTCTTACAATGTAGCAACGTGAAAACACTAAAGTAAACTTGTAATTGTTTCTAGTGTGAAAGGTTTGAGTTTTTTTTATGTAGTTTCTTCATGGGTCACACACAATTTTAATGTCTATAAGAACATTAATTCCCTATTCTGTCTTTGTCTTTCATCCTCCTCTGAATCCTGAAATCTGCTGTGGCTCAGATGAAATTCCAGCCCTCCCTGCAGTCACTTCTTCCACTGAAGTCCTTTCAAGGAGTGTGTGTGTGCGTGTGTGTGTGTGTGTGTGTGTGTGTGTATTTCTCTCATACTGGGTGTAGAGGAAATAAAGAGTCTTTGCTTCTTGTTGCTATTTATGGGTTATTCTCTTTGTTTCTTCCTTAAAAGTTCCTAGCTTTACATCTTGTGTCGTCAAGATTATATTATTACAACCCCTTGTTGCTGTCGTCTACCTCCTTGTCCTTTCTCCATGATTTTTTGTTCTTTGTTCACTGTCACTCTAACTCTTAACTGCTCTGGGAGTGTTCGAAGTATAGTGCATGTGGATTTTCCAACTCTCTGGTTTCAGGGCTTCTTGGATGTTTTTATTCAAGTGATTTTATTCCATATTATACCTCAGCCACTCACTTCCATGGACATATCCTAGTTTTAATTACTGAAACTCTGCTATAATCTTAATTTTATAATTCTATTTATAACTTTTCCTTGGGTTTTTATTTCATCACTGCAAAACCTCCAGTATTTCCTGTTACTACTTCTAAGTAAGTACCCCAAATCCAGCAACCCTTCATAACAATTAGAAAACATACACACATGGAGCTGAATATGGTTAGAAAAAGTAACCTCACTTTTCTTGACTAGGGACCTCAGGTGTCCCTTATTGCAATCACACTGTGCCTTCCTAGTTCTTTTACTTTCATGTTCTCTTAGGTAAGTAATTCAGATCTTCTCTCCCCTCACAGCTCTAACCCTGCTGGGTGAATTTTCTTGTTTGTTTTAAAATTGTACAATACTTCTGCAATCACTTGTGAGAAATTGAAACATAGAAGGAGAGGTCTTCTTCACTTTCCCACCAGTCCATACCACCAGTTAGGTATGGATGACCCATACCTAACCAGGATTCAGTTTCTTGACTCACTTTCCATAGGCCTATTATTTTTTCCTAGCTTCCTACCGTACTGAGAAAAAAATAAAAACAATAGAAGTTCACATCCATAGACTTGTGTCCCCTGAACATTCCATCCATAGTGTTGTGGTTTCCCACCATTTCCAGGTAAACCATTCACACTTTCATCAAGAGCCAGTCCCTCCAGATGAGTACACAATTCCACTTTCTTAAGGATAGAGCTTGAAAAATTCTGCCTTTCCTCTCCCATATCAGCAGTTTTCTTCTTTGTTCAATTGTTCCCATCAGCAATCAACTTTGTTTCCTTTTAAGATATCTTCAATCTTAAAAAAGACCCTCTAATCCTCTTTTTTTGCTAGCTGCTATTGGATTCTTCTACTATCCTTTTTAGCTACACTCCTCACAGCAGTTTTTCACACTCAGAGAATTATCTATACTTGATAGCTGCATTTCTCCTTCACCAGTATCTCTTAAGTTCATTCTTATAAGATTTTTGTTCCCATCTCTCCACAGAAACATTCTTGTCTAGGTTATCAGGGACTTTTCCACTGTTAAATTTGGTGATCAGTTTGCAGTGCTCATCTTTTTTAATCTGTTAGCAGTACTGAATAGAATTGACACAGTTGGTCACCCTCTTTTCCTTAATGCACTTTCTTGTATTTGACTTCTAATTCTCCTCCAGCTGCTTTTTTGATTTCTTTCTACATTAATGACTATTCCTTCTCAGCCTCCTTGTTGCATGCTTGGTATAATGCTGCTAGTCCTCTTTTACCTAGCTGTGCTCATTCCTTGGTAAAATCAGAACATGTTATGTTTTAAAACACCATTTATACTCTTGTTGTTGCCAAATTGTTAATTTCCAGTTTAGACCTGTCTCCCAAACTATACACTGATATCCAACTGTCTATTCAATAGTTCCCATATCTTGGATCTAACATATCCATAATGAATTTACTTTTCTTGATCTATAGTCTCTTTTTTCATTTCAAACGATAACTCCATTTTCTTTGGCCCAAAAATATTTCTTGACTTTTCTCTTTCCTCTTGATTTCTTACCATCTATCAGGAAATCTTATTGGCTCTATCCTCAAAATATATGCAGAATTATGTTATATTAACTATATTACATTACAGCTGTATCATATTATAATTATATTACACTCATCACTTCTATCGGTCACCATTTTGATCTGAGCCACCACAGCCTCTCATCTGAATTATGAGAAATAGTTCTCTAGTGGATCTCCCTGTTTCCACTGTTATCTTTTGTCTTGAACTGTGAAGGATCTAAGATTTTACCCTACCTGCCTTTAACCTAACAAATTAGCTTGCCACCATTTTATGGCAGAAGATACTGGACTCCTGGGTCAGAGGAAAAGGAAGGATTATTACTCAGCAAAAGCAGATTGGCATTTGCACTAGTTCCTCAAGGCCTAGGTCCCACAAGATAGCACAAAGAGGATCAAATGATTCCTGCTTTTGCATGAGATGCTTTGCAGCAGGGGTGGGGTGGGGGGGAAGCTTAATGTTAGGTAATCCAAATGTTTTATCATGGACAATAAATATGCCTTATGTTGTTCCAGAGGGAAAGATATTTGCTTTACAAACATTCTTAAAAATATAGTCAATGGAGTCAGCATCTTTGCTAATAAGATATGCTACAATGCTATAGATCCCAATACCCTTCTGTAGTCTTTTCTCGACACAACAGTCCATTCTTTTGTTAAAATTCCTCCCTGGCTTTCCACTTTACTTTGACTATAAGTAGTCTTTATAACAGTTTATAATGTCCTGTGAGATATGTCTCCCACGTCTTGTCTTTCTGACCTCCTGCCTTATCCTGTTATGAACTGCTCTCCCTGTCACTCATTCTGTTCCAGCCATTCTGTTCTCCTTCCTCTTCTTTTCACATGCTAGATATTTTTGCTTTAGGGTCTTTTATTAGCTGTACTCACTGTGTGTGATGCTCTTCCCCCAGGTGTCTACATTTTCTTAGATGCTACCTTCTCAATGAGTTCTACCTGGTTGATTTTCACCACCATAACTACTTCTATTGTCCTATACTATGCCTTTCTTTTTCTTTGAAACTTATACTTTCTAATAGTTATCATTCATCTCCCTTTGCTTGAATATAAACTTCACTAGTATAGGGAATTTTGATACATATGAAATACCTAAATACGTAAATACATATAAAGTACCTAGAGTTGTACTTGGCACATAGAAGATGTTTAATAATTATTTGATGAATGAATAAATATGGAGACAATTGACTTTTTAAAATCAGTGTTAAATTTCATTTTCAGTAAAAACTGTTTTACATTTTATATTTGAAAACTTTGTGATAAAAGTAGAAGTTATCATGGCTTTCATTTTAATTGAGTTACTTTTAAATACACACACACACAGACACACACACACACACACATATGCACATAGCCCTACCCTCACACACAATAACTTTATTCAGATGGTTTCTAAATCAGAGCAAGATCTTACTGCTATCTGACTAGGTATCTTCTTTTTCTAAAATGAACCCCTTAAATGATTTAAATTTATTTATTTTAATTTTCTTTATACCTGTTCTTTTAGATTATGGATCAGGGAATTTTATGACTCAGCATGAACAATTCATCCTTCTTTTCAGAATAAAGTGTATGTCTCTAATTCATTCCTTCTTGTATAAGTAACAGATTAAATATTTTGCATTTAGAATTCCATTTCTTGGTTTTAATTTAGACAACATCTCTGCAGTTTTCTTTTCTAAAACTCTCCTCTAAGGTATATTCTAGCAATCTGCACACTTTATAACTTGTTAGGGTCATAATGATACTAATTTTCCATTCTTTAGAATACATTTAAAAAAGCATTCACATAAGATGAATATATATAATTTCTGAAGATCTTCAACATTTGTTAAAATTAAAAAGGCAGTCTCAGAACCACGTGAAAAATACACTCCTATTAATGGAAAAGGAACAAATCACTAGAATTGTATTTGTTTGCATGTATGCATTTATTTTAAAATACTAAAGCAGATCTGGAAAAATAAATGCGCTGAGTGCCTTTGAGAGAGGGAGTGACACTGGCAGAGATATTGAGGAAACTTTACCTTTGTATTTCAGTATCTCTCAGGAAGCATTTTATTCAAGTATTATGTAAATTTTAAAAAATATTTATTTGTTAGTTGTAGTTGGGCACAATACCTTTATTTATTTATTTTTATGTGGTGCTGAGGATTGAACCCAGGGCCTCGCACATTCGAGGCACACGCACAGTCGCTGAGCCACAATCCCAGCCCCTATTATGTAATTTTTAATGGGAAAAAACTCATGCCAAATAAACCACCATCACCCAGTTTTCTTCCACTTCAGTCATTTCTTTGCTTCTCTCTACAATCCTATTGTTGGATGGGCTTTCTATACTTTGATGAGCAACCAATGGCTCTTCAAACAGCTTTGCATTTTCTCCAGTAACATTATAATGGATTAGTCACATGATAAATGTGAATCTTCTTTCTCCCTTAGGTGACATTTTTAGCTGCCATGCAGTTGACAACCCCAAACCCCACTCAGAACTTGAGATGCTCAAACAGTATGGACCAAATGTGCCTGAGGCCATCCTTCAGAAGCTTGTGGCTGCCTTTGGGGAGCTGAGGAATTTGGCTGACCAGGGCATTATTAGCTATCCTTATTCCACCAGGGAAGTAGTAAACATCGTCAAACACTTACAGGTATGGCTCGCACCTGGAAATAGAGGTTTAGAAGAAGCCACTAATCTCTTTTTATTCAGACTACATAATGTATAATAAGCCTTTCAATTTCTATAAATAATCCAATTACATAATACAAAGTGTCTACAGTCTAAGTTGTGAATGTAGAAGACAAATGAACATTATCTATTAGGCCTTTGAATTGGCTTTGGCAAAGTTCTATACCATGGTCATCACCAAGCAACTAGGAAATTTGTGGAAGAGGGTTCAGAGGAGGAAGGTGAAGTAAGAGTGAGGCAGTGAGACAATGGGGAGAAATGTTAATTTGTTTGATTTACTCATTTCATAACATATATATATGTGCGTGTGTATATATACACAGACACACACACACACATATCTATAGAAACATTACATTCTATCCCATAAATATGTAAAGTTATCTGTGAATTAAAAGAATATATTTGGGAAGAACAAAAAGAAAAATAGAAAACGTTATTCTACCTATAAAATCATAAGTCCAATTCAGTCAGTTTAGATCCCAGAACCTAAAGAAAATCAAAACACAAACAGAGCCATTACAGAACCCAGAGGAACCACCAGTGTACATTTAGCTGTAGTGGTACTTGTTTTCTTTCCCTGTACTGTTCCCTATTTTTCTATTCACTGTACTTTTTATGTTCTTCCCTTATTTTCTTGTTCCTTTATTTTTTCATTTATTAATAGACTAATTTTTCTAAATACTTTTGTGTTCATATTAACACTGCCTTAACTAATATTTTAAAATTGGTCATCTGGAACTCCTTTTAAGGAGGGGGGGTCTGAAAGCAGGTATAATCACTGAACACCTGGTTCTGAGTTCTCCCTGATGTTTAAGAGTGGGAACAGTTACTCCTGAAATTCTAGTATTTATTTAAAAAGAAGCAAACATTAAAGGATAAAAATGTATGTTTTCCAACTATCTCTGTATCTAACAGGCTAGTAAATTTCTGCTAAAGTTCATTTGTGCATTTTGTTCTATCAGTTTAATAAATCTTTATAATGTTGTATACTTTATCACATACATAATAAGGATTTTATTTTATTTTTTTAATACAGAAATTCCCCACTGAAGGTCTTTCCAGTGTGGTTCGGAATGTGTTTGACTTTGATTCCTACAACAAGGACATGAAGGAGATTTTGATTAACACTTTACACAAATATGGGATACCTATTGGAGCAAAACCTACCAATGTGCAGCTGGCAAAGGAGTAAGGCAAACTCACTGTTGATAAAATGTTCTTGAGCATTACTCTTCTGATTCTGAAATACTAATAATTTCTAATCTACTGAGTTGGTGTGGAAATCACTTTCCATGAATAAGCTTTGCAAATATATGTTGCTATTTACTGGCTGGTTTTCAGTTGAATAGCATTATTTATAGACTTGTAAATTGAGAATTTCAATTATAAATATCCCATGAGTAGATGTAATACAATCAAATAAAGGGAAATATTTGTTTCTTTAACAGTGTCTGTTCTTTTGTTGAATTACAATGGGTGTCATTATTTCATAATCCAGTGCAAAACTGTACAAACATGAAAACTACATTCTAATGTATATTTTGTTATGATGTTCTTATTTATATCACCATATAGCTTATGGTAGTTTTCTGAATTTATAATCACATTAACTCTGTTATTTATTTATTTTTTTAAAATTTCAGCTTCATAGTTGAAAGAGATAGGCAGTGAGAACAAGCAAGTTTATTTCGTGTGGGCCAGTTGCCTTCCTTTTTATTTAGTAATCAAGGCTATACTTAACCTTAGTTAAGATTCTTGCAAATATGTTGTTTACCAGAATGATGGTTGGTAGAGTTTGTTAGAAGTAACTCAGCCAGTGCAGGTTCACTGGAAAATAATTTTATCTTATTTTTAAAAAATATTCTTTAGTTGTCGATGGACCTTTATTTTATTTATTTATTTGTATGTGGTGCTGAGAATCAAACCCAGTGCCTCACACATGCCAGGCAAGCACTTTACCACTGAACCACAATCCCAGCCCTCTGGAAAATAATTTTAAATATGCATAGTTTATGGATAATGCATCTAATGCCAACTTTGTCATAAATATGATCATTTTTCATAAATTCATAAGATACAATAATTAATCAAAGTAAAATAATATTTGACTGTCTCATATAGAGGCAATATAAAGTTTGTTAAATACAAATTAGTGATTAGTTCAGTAATATATATTTTTTTCTAAGTGCATACATCATCCTTATTTATTTGTTCTTCGAAGTCATTGTAAAAACTTGTCATAATATACATAAACACCATTAAAATAAATTTTTAAAGTATCAGAAATTTCTTAAAGAGAAACAAATATTTCCCTTTTGTGGTAAAAGCACAACATAGAATTATGTTAAAAATTATCCGTGTACTAGTTTGTACTAGTTTGTGATTTTTTTTTTCAAGAATGATTGGGTATCAGTTACTTAGCATAAACTTTTCTGTACAATTCTATTTTACCTATTGTTTAGCAGTCAGTATGCACATTTTGAAACTAGGTGAGTAATTGAATAGGCATAAGTTATCTCCTATATTAGTAAGTTCAATATGCAAACTTCCACTACTACCCATGTTTATTACTTCCTTTTTATAAACTACATTTTCATTTGGATATGGGCCAGTTTTATTAATATTAATAAATTTATATAATTAGAGTTATTTTCATGGAAAATAGCCTTATGATTAAAAGTTATTGGTAATATTTATTTAAATATTAAAATAGTAGATCAATCATAAGAAAATTGTTGGCAATTTCAGTTTCTACAGATGACAGATTGATGGTTTAACTTACGATCATCCTAAATTCTAAACTGAAAACTTCTTGCCATGGCATATTAATATTTGCCTTTGCAAGTTAATTACAATTCTAGTACTTACACATGAGTGGATGCAAAAATATACTGAGCCTGGAAGCAATATGGTCATACTCATCCTTAAGATGGGGTTGGAAACAACTATTTGTCCACCTACTGCATGTAGCTAAAAATAAACTTATAGCAGATGTGGAGGATGAGTGTATTTTTCCTTTGGAGTGGAGATAATGGTTGACTATAATTTGCATAATCATTCAAAGCCTTGTTTTCCTCATCTGTAAACTACAGTGACTTCAGCAGTTCAAAAGTAGTGATGTTTTATTGCCCATTAGTGAAATTCATAGGTTCCATAGCACTATTTCTATTAAATTATCAGCCTTGTACTTAAAGAAGGTAGCATGATAAAGTGAACAGCTTGGGAATCTAGCAGTCAACCTGCATACCTGGGCCAGAAATAGAGAAACAGTTAAAAAAGACAAGAGTCCTGCCCTCAGAGAGCTTGCAGTTCCATCTTGGTCATTTGAATTTAGAGAAGTTACATCCTGGTAAAATGAGAGCTTTGTATTATGGACCATATAATTAACTATCTAAATCAGGATATTTTTGAGAATGGAGTGGGAGAGCTATTGATGATAACTCTGAAAAGAGATGTGAAGTAAGACTCTGTTCTAGTCCAGCCTGAATAAGTGTTTTCTGGTTGTCCTCATTATAGAGCATTAGCAAGGTCCCTTCCTATTCTAACATTTTGCATTTTTCATGCAATCTTTTAAAAAAATTTTGTAGTTGTAGATGGAAAGAATGCTTTTATTTTATTTGTTTATTTTTATGTGGTGCTGAGGATGGAACCCAGTGCCTCACTCATGCTGGGTAAGTGCTCTGCCAGTGATCTGCAGCCTCAGCCCTTTAATGTATTTTTAATGTCTCTCAATTCTGCAAAAACAAGCCAAAAAATAAAGAAATAGTACAGGTTAGATGTCTCTAATCCAAAAATCCAAAATACTTCAAAATCTGAAACTTTTTGAGTGCCAAAATGATGCCACAAATAGAAAATTCCACAGCTATATTATAAGGTATACCTGAAACATACATGAATAATATTTAGATTTGGGTTCCATCCCCAAGATATCTCATTATGTAATTGCAAATATTCCAAAATCTAAGAAAAAAATTCTAAACCCCAAACAGTTTTGGTCCCAAGCATCCAGATAGAGGATCATCAACCTTTACTAATACTTACCTTTCTCGCTCTTAGTACCACACTGTCGACAGTAATCACATAGACTTCTGAAGATTTAAAGTTGTCCCCATGCCATCTAATATTTGACTTTGACTTTTCTCCACCTTTTGCTAAATGTTTTGTTCAACTAGACCTTTAGACTAAACCAGTTCTCCGAGGCTGGTTCTGCCTAGCTCTGCAGGTTGTTTGTTGTTTGGAGAGGATCCTCTTTAGATTTCATCTCCTAGGGAAGAAGGGTAAAATGACTCAACTACTATTACTGTCCTTTTTCCCTGATAGACAGATTTTTATTGCAACCTGTTAATTTTCTTTTCCTTTAATTTAACCATAGTCCTTATTGAATGGGAGCAAAAATTACTTTGAGTCTAGACCAAGATGGGCATAGTTATGCTTAAGATGAGAACAGAAAGATAATTTTGCCTCCTACTACATATAGCTAAAAAGAGACATAAAGCAAATGTTGTAGCAGAAGGAAAATTTTTACACAAGAGAGAGATGACACTAAACCATTATTTGTATAGTCATATAGCTTCTTTTTCAGTTGAAATCAGAATATACTCTGACTGTTTAGAGCAGTAATATCATTTTAGTGCTCTTTGATGAAATTTCCAAAAGAGAGATATTGTTACTTGCCTTTGTTCTCCTAAGTAGTATAGTGTTGTTACCTTTCTCTAGGTTTCTGCACACTTTTTAAAGGCCAATGTGATGAGACAAACTTAACTTGTCTTCTTTAATAAACTTTTCCCAAACCTGGCATTTTTAGACCAAGCTTTATTTGATGGTTCTTTTTACTTTGCTTTAGCCCACCATAATTAGCTCTTCTTCCTGATTTACAAATGTGTTTTCAGTTCTTAGTAGTAGAATCAGCATTGGCTGATTACCTAGCCTTCCACATAGAGTTTACCCATTTCCGCTAGTATCTCCTGAGGTTGATTGTTTTGTTGATTGGTTTGGTTTTGGTCCCTTTGAAAGTTTCCAGTACACAAGAAAGCATGTCAAGGAGATGATAAACATAACCAAATAAGGAGGTACACTGTTAGAAATTATTTTTAAATGTAAATATTATGCTTTACATGGGATTTGAATTTAATTCTCTGTTTTTTAGTCTATAGAGCAGCAACTCATCAAGACAATCAGTGTTGTGTGTTGTGCGTACACACATCCATAAATCTGATTTTTTTTTCAGTACTATAAGCAGAGATAGGAGGGTTTGGGTTAAAATATGAACTCTTGAGTTTTAAACTTCATTGTTGGATATACACCCACAATTAAACATATATATATATATATATATATATATATATATATATATATATATATACATAGATAGATAGATAGATAGATACATAGATATATCAGAAGTACATCTAAACATTCAACCAAAAGCATATAGATTATCTACTCTAGGAGAATATAGATAACTATAGATAAACATATAAATTTCTAAGTAGAGTTTGCTTGTTTTGCCCTTACATGAGCTTTTATTTCTGAAGCTTCTTTTATTTGAGAGTAAACATACTGCTAGCATGTTAGCACTTCCAAATTAAAAAGTGTGTTTCACAGCAATTTGCAAACTGTCATTTCAGGAAAACATTTGTTTTAAAGGAAGAAAAAATCCTGTTTTCTTTTTCTAAACATCCATTTTAAGTGACTTATCTATTTTATCTTAAATTTGTGTACCATTTTCTCCATAACCATTCTTAAAATGAGAATTGTCATCTTTTATGTCTACAATGGAATGTGGATGTTCTAGTTCTAAATAAAAATTGTGTAACATTTATAATGTCATAATAATGCAATCATGGTAATGGAATAATAATGATGATGAGAGAAACACAGGTAACTATGTGCCTAGCACATGTCCAGCTATTCTCTACACAAATCATATAATCCCTTCAATAACCTATGGGGTGTGTGTGGTGTGTGGTGTGGTGTGTGTGTGTGTGTGTGTGTGTGTGTAGAATTGAATTTTGAAGTTAAGGAATTTGAGGTACAGAACGTTCACATATCTTGCCTATGGTTAGAAAGCAGGGGTACACCATTGGTATTTGTATATTCAGAATTCTAAAGATAATATAAATAGATTGACATGATTATGGGCAATTTCTAAATCAAAGTTATTATTGGAGACTGGAAAGTATTGTTGTTGCATAAAAGAACCTTTGAATTTTAAATAATCAAGTTGGAAATCACCATTGTTCCTGATATTCTATGCTTATAATAGACAAATTCTTATTCTTCAGAGAATTACGACAGATTCAGATTTTTAGGTTTTAGTCATATTTCAAAATGAAAAAATCAGCCACAAAACTGATGAATATAGACTTTGGACACAACAGTGATTATTTTAGAAGCCTATTCATTCCTATTTAAGTTTTCCTTTTTGTTATAATGCAGGATCTTGAAATAAAACACAAAGTAATTCATTCCAAAAAATGAGAATTTGAGAAAACTTTGCAGGCCTACCATGTGTAAGACATGCACTACACATCATTTCTTCCTGATTTGGAACATGAAAGCTATTAATGGATATTTTTCCCTCAAAGATTGTGATCATGTTAAAATGAATCAAACATACAAGAAAGTTCTCTCCACTGTCTGAAGTTATATTTTTGTGTTTTTCTCTCCCTGTCTTCCATGGTAGATACCCATCTGTATGTAAAATCTTTCTCTTTGCTCCAAATTCTTTGCTGTCAACTCTGTTGATTTCTTTTTCAATGCTGCTTAGTTTATTCTTAAACCACCTTTTCTTTCTCCTAGAGCACTGCCTATTTGTCACTGGAAAACTAGTTATGTTTTACTAATCATTTATTTGTATCAGTCAAGTAGTATTAAAATTTTGAAAAATTGAGAAGTTTTGTAAGCTTTATTTTTAAGACAAATTTACTGAATAAAGAGTTATATCCCACTTATTTTTAAAGTAAAAAAGAAATGAAAATTTCTCTAATTCTACCATTCAGAAATAACTGTTGACAGATCCTTCTGGACCTTTCCTAATGATTATGTGGGTTATTTCATGCACTGAGAAATATTTCTTTTCAATCATTTTTATTCTTCTGAGCCTTTCATCTTCATAGAAGACACATGTTCCTAAAAAGGGATTCTTTTTAAAACATTTCATTCTCAAGCTGCTTTCTTGAAAAGAAAGTTATCTAAATGAATGAGATTTAATTATGTATAACACTTCTCTCACATTTCTACTTTTTTCTACCATTCCCCTCTCTCCTTAGATTTTAAGCTTAAAACATTTATTCTAACCACAGTGGATAGATACATAAGGCATATGAGATACTCACATAGGAATAAAAACGTTAATATCAATGATTTGTGTCTTTATGCATATGTTTAAATGTCATTATGCTTTTCAGACCTATAAAAATGCTCTCCACCAGATAGTCTGCACATCTAAAAATGACTGTGATGTGTGACTACACTTTTAAATTAAGTGTCCATAGCTGGTGAAAAGCCCTATTAGAGCCTGTAATTACTGCTCAGATGTCCTGTTGTTAGGCATTCTGTCGCTGCTATCATGCTTTATTTAAGGTATTATAAAATCTCATTTTTCAGGAAAATAAGATAACTTTGAATTAATGAATTCCAAAACCACTTAGCCAATATTTTTATTAATTTTTTTTAATATGTTCCCAATTTAACAATTGAAAAACACAGTGGGGACAGAGCAGGAAACTTAGTGGTAGAGTTCTTGCTTAGCATGTGTTATCCTGGGTTCTGTCTTTAGTATCACAAAACAAAGACAAAAATACAAAAAAGTTGTAGCTGTAGTTGTCTTCTAGAGAGGTCCTAAAAAGAGCAAAGGAGCCTCTGTTCTTTCTCTAGTATTTTAATGTTCTAAAACATAATTTTCTGTATTTTATTTTTTAAATGTCCATTGAGTCTTTGGGCACTGGGATTTCTCATTTTTGTTTGATACTTTAATAAATTTAAAATTTTAAACAAAGGTCTGTTCTGAAATTGCTGTTTCTGGGGACCATCTTTGCCTCCCAGTATAGAAAAGCCTAGAACAGACTATGATGCCTATTCTAAAAGTAGAACCCTGGCACCTTTACCAATGGCAAATGAAAAATTAAGTTAGCCCCAGGCATTTCTGTGATATTTCAACACAGTGTAATTAAGTCTATGTGTTGATAGGCATCAACCTGAAAATAAAAATATCAAGTGAGAGTAGACAGCTTTATTTATTTATTTATTTATTTATTTATTTAGGTGCTGGGGATTGAACCCAGGGCTTTGTGAATGCTAAGCATGATCCCTACCACTGAGTTACCCACCCTGCCCATTCCCCCACAAAATGTTTTAAAGCAGCAGAAATGAAAGTAGTTGGTATTTATCAAGTCCTTACTAAGTGGGCTTTAAGCACTTTACAAATATCACAGATCCTCAATGTATATAATAATTCCACTTTTTATACTGGGTATTTTTTTCCAATTTTCATTTTAACTATTAGGTATTAAGAGGTGTGTGTGTGTGTGTGTGTGTGTGTGTGTGTGTGTGTGTGTGTGTGTATGTTTGTGTGAATCTGTAACAGATTAAGGAAATGAGTCTCAGGAGATATTAAATAGCTTAGCAGTTTATACAACTAATAAATAGTAGTATAGGGATTTAACCACAGATTTGTCTGGTTCCAAAGCTTATCGTCTTTATGTTTATTTCACTGTTTACACAAGAAAAACAATGCAATGTAAAACTGTCAAGATTTGAAAGATAATGTCTGTTTCTTAGCATTTGGGAACATTTATATTAAATATGATATACATACTACATTTTACATTAGTGGCTATGCCTATTGTTTTAATCAGTGTCCTTTGAGTTAAAACCATTTGTCACATTGATTCCAGAAGCAAATAAAAACATCCTTTGCATAAGATGTGAACAAATTATCATAAACCTTTTCTGCAATAAGGCCTTTTTAGGGGGTTGGGCAAAAGTGGTAGCATTCACAAATTCTTCAAAATTAATAGAACAAAGTTTCTCCTACAAAGAATCCTTTATTAGTATTACCATCCTTGAATACATGATCATTAATATCATCAGCTTTAACTGATTAGTCATACATTGTTGTTCTTTACCTGGGCCCCTGTGAGTCTAGGTCTTTGCAAGTTTGGAACCAGTAGCTCCTATGTTCATAGTTGAAATGGAGTATCCAGGAAAAACAGGGTGTGCCTTCTGTTACTTGAGCCCAAACAGATCTGGACAGAATTTGTGGGTAGGTATCTGCTGGAGATTCAAACTTGGAACACTGAATTGTCCTTTTTATTCTTCACACTCCTGTATTCTATGATTTACTGTCCTTAATTGAATAGGGAAGCTGAATAAATAGTAACTCTTCTCCTTTTTATCAGTAACCATTCATTACTTTCTCAGTCAATTTCAGCATATTTTAATAGGATTCCCAATGAAATTAGCTAAGAGTATGTTTTCCTTTTATAAAAGCTATTTGTGTGCCATTGCAGTGTGTTACAGAATCATGTTTAGTATTTATCTTTCTTTTCAGAGAGTGCCAGGTGTGTGTATTTGCAGACTGAACAGCTTCATCTCTTTTGAAGTTGGTTTTGAAAGGATATCTGTCAAAAATTGATTTTCTGCTTTGAAGACTTATCCTGTATAGTTGGGCCATCAATAGCAACTGCTGCTTCTCTAACAGAAAACAACTATGGGGTCTTCAAAGTACCAGAAGCATCAAAAAGAATATCACTAGGCAGGACCTTTCTTTGGAGTAATTTAATTAGATTTCCATTTAAAAGTAGAAATGATTATCAATTTACTATTTAAAAGTAGGAATGATTATCAATTTATTTTTATCTCATTAAAGTATAATGCTCTCAGCCTACAGTTTTCAGCCTGTTTCCTCCAAATAATTATATGCTCTAATTTTCTTTTTTGTATTGATAGTTTTTACAAGTAAGTTCATAGTGTAGATCACAGAGTTCTACACAAAGATTTATTTTCATAAAAGAACTCTTAGTTTTCAAAAATAATAAGGTCTACATAATGACAACTCAGAACTTTTATAAGCAGAGGGCGGTATTGGGTTTTATATTTTCATTCTCTGTCCTATATTATCTTGCTATATCATGAAGTAACTTCACAGCCATTTCATATGCTTCTAATTTCTTTATGAACGTGTAAAAGAAAATTTAAAAATATACCCAATCTACATAGAAATTTTTAAGATGTATGAATCTTCTTTCTTATGCATCTTAAGCATTTTCACAGAATTATTCTTGACCCTTTAAATTTTTGTAAGTGAGGTTTTATAAGAGCCTGTCACCTGACTAGATGGAAGTCCCCAGTCCTTGGCTATAGCTATCTCTTCCAAATACACCTGCAAGGCAGACTGTATCATTTGTTGAGTCTTCTAAGTGAAGGAAGTGGCAAGACATGTAGTCAGAATACAATGAGGAAGATTTGCCATGGTAAGTTTGCAACTTGCCACTCAGATGAGAAAACATGTAGGGTCAAAATGTTGGTAGTTCTAATGTAAGCAAGTATTCACTCATTTAATAGATACTTCCTTAACACTAATGTGGCAAATACTAGATGGGGAGTAAGAATTATAAAAATGAATAAGACTTAATATGTGCTTTCCAGGAGGTCACAATTAATTTAAAAAGCAGTCAAGTAGACAGACTTGTGTTATATTAGAGCTGTACAGATGGAGCAAAGAGGCAGGGTTGCTGCCACTGCCTTTGAGGAGAGGTTGTGAGGATAAGGATGCAGAGTCTTTCAGGGACTCCTATGCATTTCCCAGACAAATAAAGAAGGGAGGACACTTCAAGGAGAGAAGGTGTATGAAAGCATGATGCATTTTGGAAAGTGCAAGTAGTCTGCTGACTAACACATAGGGTTAACTGAGGGCATGCTGGGTGGGGAGGCTTACTGGGATCCAAGAGCCAAAGGAGTCACAGGATTACAAGCCTTAGAGTAGCATGGTCAGATTCATAATTAAGAAAGGGCCCTTTTGCCTTCTAAAGATAATAAATAAAAAGCTATGAACCTGAACATAGACCTATTGGGAGGCAGTTTCAACAATCTGGGTGATGACAAATGAGGAGGGTATATGTTGTACCTGTGGCAATGGAATAAAGGCAAGGCAGTGAGAAAGAATTAGGTGGCAGAAGCAATGGATTCTAAATGTCAGAGACTCAGATGAGTAAAATGTAAGCTTTAATTTCATTGGATCAACAATTTAATAAGGAAAACAAGTAAAACTATGATAGATGCAATGTCGTATTTGAAGTGCTACATTCACAGTAGGGTGTTCATCCTAAGAGTCCTTCCTGTGGGAAATACAGGAAATTTTTCTCTAGGAAATTTTTAACCACTGAGAAAGTTTTCAGTCTCAGTCATTCTTGTCGTGGGTGATTATAAAAAGAAAGAATATTTGATTCAAAAACACTTAAGATGTGATTGATAAAGTAGATGGCAGAAAAGGAGAAGACATTCTTGCAGTACAACTTGAAGAAAGATGAAGGAAAGGAAACCCAGACCCCAGAACTGTAGTTTGGCAACTTCTGTAAGGAGAAAAGAAAAAGAAAAAAAAACAGAGATGTGTAGAGCAAGTTAACAACATCTGCTTTGGCACAAAGTAATGCTGGGCAACAGCACTGAGACTGCACAGTGTCATTCTGGGGCTTGGGGAGTGTATTTGAAAAGTACCTGCCAAGAACAGCAAATTTTCTCCAAATCTTTTCCATCTCATACATCCAAATTACTCTGTATTTCTGTGACCTCTGCAGGATCTAGGTGGCAGAGGTGCGCAAGTCTTAAGTCATTAAGTGAAAGCCATAATATCTCAGTGTAGAACCAGGCACAGAAAGGGAAAACACATACTCATGTGCACATCATTTCCAGCAAAGTAAAATTAATTGGCCAGAAACATGTGAGTTGTTGGGAAGTATGACTCTGAAGTTTCTAGCAAACAAGGGAAGATATTACTTGGAATTAATGGTTCCCATTACTACTAATTTAATATGTTTAAGGGGGCTTTGTCTTTTCTTTCTAATGTGCTGACTTCTTAATTTAGTAAATATAATAATGATTATGAAGGATTTCATACGTTCACTTCTGGCTTGCTCTTGCTAAAATTGTATTTTCTCTCATGTCCTTAAACTTGAAAATTATGGATTCTATAGAACTCTGTTCCTAGAGTTTCATGTGTGTAAGTTTACATAGAAACACAGGAGAGCAGGGAGTTTGTATGAATAAATGTAGCATTTGGATTGGATGTTTGGAGTGAGAAGGATCTCACCAAGGAGACCATAGCAGGAATTCTGTGCAGAAGGAATGACTTCAGGGATGCATGAAAATGCATGGCATGCTAAAGAAAAGCAATAAGCAGTTCAAGTAGGACTAAGGCATAGATTGGCTGGAGAATAAGAGGATGGTGTAAGAACCAAAACTGTAAGTATTTGTCAGAAATATTCTATGAAAATCTTCAGTGAACTCAATTGGACAACCTGGAAATTTTTACCAGGTGTTAGACGTAAAATATTAGAAACAAGTGAGGCCTACTAAAATTGAAATAGTTCTATTTCTTCTCAAAGATGATAGTGATTGTCAAGTTTTTGAGTTGATGGAACTACCCTGAAGGGTTTCATTATTCCTGTGAAAATTAGTAGTTCTTGTGGTACGAAAATGTTTTAGGAATTGTTGATAATAGGTATGTCAACAACTTCCAATTGCATAATGCCCCTAAAAAGATCCAAATCTTTTTCATGTGTTTCCCTTCATACTCCAGAAATAGTTTTGGCAAAGGTTCAGAGAAGTCAGAAATTTGCCAGAACATGCTCTTTAAAACCCTGGTTCACCTCTTTATGGAAACAGTCTAAGACAAATCTCTTATATGTCATTCAGATGATGGGACTTGACTTTGCTGTCCATATGCATCAGGCTATGAATTTGTTTCTTTCTGAAACTTACTTAAGTATTATAATTTGATCTGAGTCATAATTTTGATATTCACCTTTTTTTTAGTTGAAATTTTTACTTCCAGATCTTTATTATTACTTCCACAAGGGATTAAAAAATATCACAACATATAAATTAAAATACATCATTGTTTCAACAAACATAAATTCATGAATGATACTGAAGATAAAAAGCAATGCTATTCATAGGCCTAAGTTCATTCTCCTCCCCACTTAAAATCAAATCCAGATATCATTCTAGCTGAGACTTTAACAAAGTTAAGCAATGCAAGCGATGGGATCTTAAAACCATGGAAAATAACCATTGTTGTTTCAATCAAGTCAGATATAAAAACTGAACTCTGGTAGACTTGGATGACAGATTTCAGTTATAGAATATAAGGCCTTTTTCTAACTGGTTATTAATTTAGAAGTACCCCTGAATTAACGTTGAGTGTGTTTCAAATTCCAAAGCTTACTCATGCATCCAAGTATAATGCTTCTCCTTTCCCCTGCCCACTAACATACTGAAGGGGAGAAAGTTAGGAATGGTCAATTTTTTCCACAGTTCTTTGGGAGGGCTTAGTGAGAGAAAAATAAACAAGGGGCTATGGTTTACCTCTGTTGGACAGCCTAAAGTCCATATTAAGAGTCTAGAGAAAGTATTTCATGTGACCAAGGAACAGGATGGAGTCAGTTTGGTTGTGCAACTCCAGGACACCCTGCTTATGTGTCTTTCAGTTATAGTTGTCATTGCCAGTAGCATCCTGTTATGTGGTTTCAGAATAGATTCTATATGGGGTACCTGAAGGTCCTTCCCATACTCTGCCAACCAAACAGCCTGTGCTATTTTTATATAGAGCCAGGCAGCCTGTAATTTCCATGACTGTTATTTAGAGTGAGTTGGCAAGTTCAAAGCAGATTTTATGCACGTCCCTGGCATTGTCAGTAGGAACTGGAAGTTGAGCAGTTACTTTTTCTCAAATGGATGAAGGGGTGTCCCCCACCCTTTTCAGTATTTCAATGTTATTTCTGTAATATTATCAACGGATACATTAAGTGTGTGTGTGTGTGTGTGTGTGTGTGTGTGTGTGTGTTGTGCGCGCACATGCATATGCTGGAGATCATACCCAGGACCTTGTATATTGTTAGCCAGTGTTCTACTAGTGAACGACATTCCTAGTCCTAGGTCCATGTTTCAGGCTAGTTGTCAACCAGAATCATTTTTATTACACAATTCTTCACCTGTAATTAGATTTTAAGATGTGAAATGGTTCTCTTGTTTTCAAAGAACCAATTTAGGTGTATTTAGAGCTTCTTAGTATATGCTTTAATAAAGCGTACCTATCTATCAGGACACCTATTCTATAGGGAGGTATACATATTTTCAAGCAGAGCAACAAGTTAATGCTGGCCTTTTAAACTATCACTGACATTTCCTTCTTCTTGCTTCAGATTTTCTAAACCATAAGGAATTTTGAAAATTACAAATGAAGAAGTTAAACCGAGCATGGTGGCTCATGCCTGTAATCCCAGCAGCTTGGGAGGCTAAAGCAGGAGAATCATGAGTTCAAAGCCACACTCAGCAACTCAGTGAGACCCTGTCTCTAAATAAAATACAAAATAGGGCTGGGGATATGTCTCAGTGGTTGAGTGCCCCTGGGTTCAATCCCCAGTACCAGAAAAAAAAAAATACTGAAACATTAACTGATATTCCCCTTCCCAAATTTGCATAGCTGGTTAATACAAGAACCAAAACTAAAAACCAGCTCTCTTTGCATTGTTTTATTCTGTGTCTTCTCTGGTAAAGAGTAATTAATGTATTTATTTCCTTTATTTTTCTCCTTATATATTTGAGACCTTATTTTCCTTTATGAAAGCAAATGAAGAATATAGTTCATTCCCTAAACTAGCAAAGAGAGACCCTGAGCCTTGGATATATTTTAAAGATCTGCCGTTGACACAAAAATGCATTTTCATAATATTCAAAAGAGAATACAATTATAGTCAATCCCCTAACTCATCACTGGCCTCCCTCCGCCCCCAGCACACTCCACACTTTTTTCCAGTGAAAAGATGGAAGTACATGGGTCATAAGTCAGTATAATTGTTCAGGTACTTAAAATGTATTTTGGATAATAGATATGAAAGCACATGTGCCTTTTGGAGAGACCTGTCTTAGAAGAATTTCAGTGGGAATTTCTTTTTCTTTCCTCTTATGTCAAACATTAGCATTTCAAAGGGACAACAAGCATATTCTGCCTGAATGTTTAGATTTTTATATTAAGCAAAAAAAAAAAATCAAAGCCTAATATGGTCTTACTAAACATAAAGAAATTTTTTGTCAGACTATTTCTTTACTGAAAATAAAATTATTTCTAAATGTAAAGCTGTACTCTTTTTAATGTCCATTAGACTGACTGCAAGCACCTTTAAGTTGTAGCCATGTTCCTATTATTTTTAGAAAACTTGAAAGTATAAGTTATTATTTTTTGGAATTCAGTTTATCATGGAATAAGAAATTTCTAATGGGTTAAATGACAAATCAATGATTCCCTTTTTTAAAAAGTTCAAAGTCAAATTAGTATAATTTGGAAGTGTAGCCTTGATTCTCAAATTTGTCTACAATTTTATACTTTAGCTTTGTCATATTTGCTTTTTTAAAAACTTTAAAATAAATTAAACATAGAATTATTCCTTTAGAAGTTAGGATCCTAACTTTCTTGGTGGGAATAGCTATAAAATGTGGTCCCAAGAGGGTTTCTGGGTGCTGATGATGTGCTACTTCTTTGGTTCAGATGTGTTTAGTGTTACACTTACACGAGTAACAGGCTTATATAGGCATTTCTGTATGTTATTATGTATCAAGCAAACTGAAAGAAGTTAAAATGCCAAAAGAAAGTCTATGAAACTTGCTGTGTATAACTGACAAACATGGGCCTAATAATACTGCACACTAGTTATTATTACTTGGTTCAAACTTTAAAAGAATAAATTGAAAATTTTGATAGATTGCTAAAGTTTTAAAAAATGACTATCTGTGCTGTATTTGCTGTATTAGAAATTAATAGTTATTATTGAACATTTTACCAATTCAAGGAAAAAATGTGTGAATCTTAATTATGTTTGTCTTTGAGGTAAATATGCAATAGGACTTCACCTTCTGTATTTCTGAAATGTGGAATCTTTTTCATCTTAATGTGTATTCTAATCATCATCTTTTTTTAATAAAATGAAGCATAATTTTCTCCCAAACAAAGCATTCTTTAGATTTATTTGTGTGGTTGATACTAAAGGGCTCATTATGTTATTCTATGATTTGGAAACAAGAATGTTCATTTTTCCAATCATCCTTAACAGGTTGCCTCTACCAGAGCAGACATTCATGGGATACTGGATGATTGGTCAGGCAAGAAATGGAATGCAAAAACTCCTGTGTCCAGCAGAAACTCATCAGATAGACATAAAGGTTGATATCTTTATTATTTTCTCTTAAAATATTGACTCTTAGAAATTTTTCCATGTCTTCCCTGAAGAAAATCCATACAATAGATCTTGCAGAAATGACTTGTTCTGACTTTTTTTTTTTTTTTTTTTTTTTTTTTTTTGCTTCTATTCTTTCAAATCTTTCTGGTCTACAAGGAACTCCATGTAGACAATTCCTAATGTACAGATAAAATTTCTGAGAGCTAATGTATGTTTTATGATAGTCAGGTATGTTTTCCTAGGACTTTTTCCTAGGACTGTTGCTCTGCTTTATTTGCCTTTACTTTGTGTTTGTTAACAGAGTTAAAATTTTGTGCTTTTATGAATTGCCTGCCTCTTTTTAGCCATATATTGTTGACACATAATGTCTTCATGTGAAAAGGTAAAGGAAAAGAGGATTACTCATTAGTTGCAATTAAAATCACTCTAGGTATTTCAAGCAGAAAGGGTTTTATCATGGGGGAAAAGGTGCTTGTAAAATCATTAGAAGGACAGGAAGACTTGCAGTCAGAGGCTAGTCAGTTTCAGGGTCAGTGATTCTGCAAGTGCTGTCATCCTGTAGCTGGGAGTTGCACAGGAAGACAGAGTCAGCAAACTTTTTCTGTGAATGGCCAAAAAGTAAATATTGTAGGCTTTGTGGTTGCACAGATTCTGTTGCAACTACTCAACTCTGCCACCATAACGCAAAAGCAGTCATGGCAATATGTAAACAAATGAATGTGGTTGTGTTCTGCTAAAATTGTATTTATAAAAACAAGTAATGGGTCAGACTTGCCCTGCAGTCCCTCATGTATCAAACTGGCAATAAAGGACAGAATCTCTGCTTATATTTTTAGATTTTCCTTGTTTGCTATGGCTGCAGGAAGATGCCCACTCCCTTTGTTCTGTCTTCCAGATCTCATTCAAGTGTATTTAATTGGCAGAACCAAAATCACTTCCAAATCTTTCTCAAGGGAGTGTGACAAATGCATTTGTTAGTCTTCTCGTCCCTGATGCACGGACTAGATCGAATGAGATGGGATGGGGATGCCAATATCTAGCTCAAATATTTTTGACTAAAGACTAAAGATAATCATGCAGATCATTGAAATATTAGTTACATCCATGGAGTTCTTCCAGGAACTCCAAGTACCCAGTACTAATATTCATAACATCATTAATTTAGTTTCTCTGCCTATGTTTATTATTGAATAATTATCACCATGTGTGAAATACTCTTTCATAAGTAACATTAATGAATGTCAGTAAGTATGGTTTTAAAAAATTAATTTCAAATGTCATATTTTTTCACATTTCATTTAAAAGACTCATATTCAACCCTTATGATTCTTTGTTATGATGTAAAAAATCATTCTTTACAAAGGAAACATATTAGAACATGGCTCATTAATTTATAAGTCATTCTGGTTTGGACAACTCTAGGTCCTGATATATGGAGTTTGAAGTGGGCTCTTGGTTTGGCAAGGAATAAAGTAGTGAAAAATCTTGTGGGATTTTACATCTGGTATATTTTGTGATTAAAAACAAAAGAAAATGAGAAATCATTAACCAAGATAGCACGTATAGAAAGCATTTATAAATACAAGTATGGAAATATTATTGTTATAAGTACTATGTCAGAAAATAAAATGTGGAGTAGATCCACATTAAATACTCAAAATATAAATTCTATATTTTGGAAGAACTTTAGCTTTTCTATGTTTTTGTGACTACCCAAATTTCTTAATTCAAACAACTACTTTATTATAGGGTCCAGTGTTTATGAACATACAGAAGTATCCAATAGAAAGACATGAAAAGAGATCCCTAAACTTTACTGAAGAATGTGTCTCCTGGAGATTACCACTGGGTGAAATTAATTTAATTTGTGACATTGCTACATCATGTGGTATGTTAAGTTTATTTTTTAATCTTTTATTCCTATATTGATTTTTTTAAAGGCTTTAAAACATTCTCTAGTTATCAAGGAGTCTATGATAAACTCGGTGACTGTCATTCTTGGATTGGATAGCAATTATATATAATTTAGAACTAATTTCCTCTAACAACCTAACAAAATGCCATTGTGGAATCCACATAAGCACTGCTGAGTTTGTATGCATATGTCTGTTTCTCATTACAATTGTAGCACGAAGTTAAACACACCCAGGCGTGTGCTAAAAATAGAAGGAAAAAAGAAAAAGGAGAAACATTGGATTTTTTGGCTGGGATTCCAGTTTGGTGATTGCATAAACCACAAAAGCAGGGCCAGAGTGATTTGCAGTTGCTAAACTTTTCATTGTAAAGAATGGCAAATAAAGAATGGGAACTGTTGGCATCTACATTTCTGGACTGTTGCCTTTACTGACTGATTGACGCAGGAGGCCCTGAGTACTTTTTGGCAGTAGTTCTTCAACTGCTGTCAGTTACTAAGGCAATATAAACAGAAGAGGTAGCTGGGGGAAGGGAGAGTATCTCCAGCATCATTTAAGATGGAATTGTTGAGGCAATGTTGAGTATCTTGTGTTTATTCCTGTAAGTTTTATGGATATAGTTTATACCCCAAGTCAGCTATTTTGAATAAAAGTATGCTTAAAAATATTTACAGATTTTTTATTGTTGTTATTTGCTTGTTTTGGGTAAAGATTTATGCTCCTAAGATTATTTCATATTTGTTTGTAAAGTGAAAGTCTGAGATTTTATTTAAAAAAATTTGAACTCTGACCCTTGTCTCATATTCAGGAATCATAGGTAAGTGTGTTATGATCCTCTGCCCAGGCCTATGGCAGGTGGTAAATCAGTTGTACACTCTTCCCATTAAACCTGGTCACAGGCTCTTATTTCTCAATAGCATTCAGGCAGCCCCTTCCTGTCAGTCAGAGGCGACGCTGATAAATGTGTCTCATTTGCTGTCCCTGATAGAATTTAATCCTCTTATTTCAGTATTTCTACATTTGCAAACTAGATTTTTTGTTATTTTTATTTCTTGATGTTTTGTGTAAATGTGTGTTTTACCTATTCTGCACTTCAGATAGAAAAGAGTTAGAGTTGGAGTTAATTTTATATCTATGAGTCTGAGCCAAAGGCCAGATGATACTTAATACCTGAAGTAAAAGAGAACAATTAATAAATTTATTAACTAAATTTATGTAAACATTCTTACTGTATTTTCCAAATAGCACTGATGGCTATTTTTTTTACTGAGGTTAACTTATTGTTTTAAAGTTAGTATTTGTAATATATCTATATGTAATATAACTATTACATATTAACATTGTAGATATGGCATTCATACATGTAGTCCAGATTTTCTAGGATAGTTCCAAATTTCAATATATATCATTGTCATACTGTGTGTCTGAATTTTAGGTTCAAAAATACAGCTATTTATAAATAGATATCTGGGTACTGGGTGATGCAGATAGCATTTATGAGACAAAGCAGCTTAATTCCTTGCCTCAAGGCACTCACATAAGACATTATCAGAAGTTTGATCCAGAGCCTGGTTACTCAAAGGAAGGAGCTCAAACAAGCAACCTGGGAGCTGATTGAAAGGACAGAATCTGTATTCCCACCACAGACTTACTGAATCAGAACTTGCAATTTAATTAGTTCCCCAGGTGATTCATAGTCATTTTAAACTGGAAGAAGCACCAGTATAAAATTCAGAAAATGGACTTAAGAAAGCACCCCGTTTAAGATGTTAGAAATTTTATAATAAGGAATACTGAAATATGAACAAAAGTTTGAAACTGAAGATCTGTAAGGCTACGATTTTTAAAAGTGGAATTAATTAGATCCTAAATATCTAGTAACTATCTAGAAAATGAAAGATCAGCAGTTAGAAAATATTGAACTGTTGTTATTCTGAAACAACAATGGAAAAGAGAAAACCGACTTTCATTGGAACACAAGGGAGAATTTCCTGACATTAAAAATTGTTAACTAATTAATGATGTTATCAGGAGATATTGTGGCCTTTTCTTGGGAACAAATAGATACCTCCTGAAATAGATAGGTGTAACTCTACATTTAGGGAACTAAGGTGCTTTTCATGGTCTTTTTAGTCTAATCAGTGAATCTACAAATCATCTGCTGGGTTTCAACTGTATGTTCAAACTTTATAATTTAATTTTTCCTAGGCCTCTTGATCAGTTGGTAAGTCATTTTCAAACCACTAAATTAACACCTTTTTGCCATTTCAGAAAATGAGGAAAATAGTATATAACTACATGCAATCCTGTTTCCTTATACTTTATGAATATGACTGGGGAAAGTGGCTTCTTTGTGGACTTATATGATATCTTCCCAAGAACTGCCAGTGGACTTTGGCACCCATTTGTGACAGTGGCACCACTGGGAAGTCCTCTCAAGGGTCAAGTTATTCTCCACGAAGAACAGCTACACCAGGCTACTCACATTCTATAATTATGGGAAAAGTAACTGATGTGAAGAAAAAGGAAAGAGTAATTTTCAACCTAAAACCGAAATATGTGTTTTTCATGATTGAAGAGAATCATGAAAAATTCATTTATATTGGGGGACATATCAGGAGTTATATTTTATCAGTTCCACAAAGGTAGGCTACTATCTTGCTCTCTGTACCAACTTCAACAGAATTTTTAAGTCTGGAAACTGCCCAATCAGGGTTTTTCAGCCTTGCCACTTTTTGATATTTGGAGCTAGATAATTCTTTGTTATGAAACTTACTCTCTCTTAGGAGAGAGAGCCAACAAACAACCAAACCAACAAATAAACATGTCAATTTCAGGTAGTGAAAAGTGCTATATAGAAGCAGTGACATCTGGGGAAGTGATGGAGAAGAAGGAGGAAGAGTTGGGAGGGTGAACAGTGCTAAAAAGAGTGCTGAGATACCTTCTGTGAGAAGATGTCATTTTATCTGAGACTTAAATGACATTCTTTATATAGAAGTAGCAATGTGAATATATTGCATGGAATACACTGGAATCCCTTAGTATCTATGGTGCTCAAGGTCTATCCATCACTTCTAGAGATTAGTGCACTAAGACAGCACTGATAAGAAGTACAGATACCCAGATTCATGCTAAACCTAATTCTAAACAGATGCTACAGCTCAAAAGACAGATGCTATAGGTCAATGAACAAGACAACAAAAATTCTTGTCCTAAAAAGCTTATATTATGGTTCAAGAAGATAGACAATAAGCAAAATAATAATAATAATAATAACAACAACAACTTAAACCATAACTTTAGCTAGAAGTTGAGATGCAAGAGACAGAAGATTTCCATTTAAAATAAGGTCCTCAGAGCTTACCTAACTGAAGGGTTGGCAACAAAGATCTGATGGAGATAAAAGAGAGAACAGATATCTGGAGGAAGAGAGTTCTATGGGAATCATAGATTCAAAGTCCCAGAGACTGGATCATGCCTATTTATTTTTAAAGAAGTCAGGTGGGAGCCTAGGAGTAGCTCAGTTGGTAGGGGGGCTTGCCTAGCATGTATCGCTGCAAAAAAAAAAAAAAAAAGATGACATAGAGAAGTGTACATGGAAGATTGAATGACAGGAAAAGTAAGAAGTGAGGTAAGGAGGTTATTCAGAGATGAGGAAGAGAGAGCAGTGGGAAGCAGATTGTGTAAAACCTTATAGGCCATGGAAGGTTCTGGTCTCTGACTATGAGTAAAAGGAGGAGGTATTAGAAATTCTTTTGGCAGAGGAGAGCATGATCTGACTTATATTTTAAAAGAATGTCTATGTTTGTTCAGTGATAAATAATCTATAGGTGCTAAGGAAGAATGAGACGAATTAGTTCAGAGATTTCTTGCAGCAATCCAGGAAAGAGATAATGGTGGTTTAGAGAAGGATGAAGGTCTTAAGTAATGGTAGATCTTGGATATATTCTCTAGGTAGAGTTAACAGGATTTTTTAACAGAGCAAATATATGAGGTAAAAGAGTGTGAACTCAAGAGCAACTTCAAGATTTAGGGCCTGAACAACTTGGAAGAAGTTGTCATTAATTGAAATGGAGAAGGAATCAGTTACGAGGGAAACTCAGATGACATTTGACTAAATTTGAGATACTGTTAAACACCCAAGTAAATGATGAGACTGGAGTTCAATGCAGAGGTCAGAAATAGAAATATAAATTGGGGAGTCATTGGTATATAAATGTTACATAAGTCATGAGACTGAAAAAGGTCACCAAGGAGTAAATGTAGGTGGGAAAAGTCTAAGCACTAAGTCAAGAAATCAAGGACATGAAGAAGGAATCAACAGCAGGGATTGAGTGGCTGCTGATGAATATGGGTAAACCAAGGAGGGCAGTATCCCAGAAGGCAAGTGATGTCTCAAGGAGAAAGATGGATTGTTAAATAGTGATGGTGTGTCAAGTGAGAAATTACAACATTATCTTATGTTATTATTTTAAGTGCCCAGTGAGGTAGCTGTAAGGCATATTTACATATGAGAACAGTAGGCTCAGAGAGTTTAACCTTTTCTGTGGATACACAGCAGGATTGAGATTCAAATCAAATTGGATTGACTCACAAGAATTAAACTTTACCCATTCTCTTACTCACTGCAGGTACTTGGAAGAAGAATGCTATAGTGTGAAAAATTTTAAAGTCTTCGTATATTTGTTGATCGATTATACTTCTTCTTCTGTGAAGTGTCTGTTCAGTTCCTTAGCCCATTTATTGATTGGGTTATTCATTTTTTATATTCTGGAGAATAGTGCTGTATCTGAGGTCCATGTGGTAAAGATTTTCTCCCATTCTGTAGGCTCTTTCTTTACGTATATAAGTGATCAACAAATATATGAAAAAATGATCAATATCTTTAGCAATCAGGGATATGCAAATCAAAACTACTCTAAGATTTCATCTCACTCCAGTCCAAATGGCAATTATCAAGAATACAAGCAACATTAAATGTTGGCAAGGATGTGGGGTAAAAGGTACACTCATACATTGCTGGTGGGAATGTAAATTGGTATAACCATTATGGAAAGCAGTATGGAGATTCCTCAGAAAACTTGGAATGGAACCATCATTTGATCCAGCTATCCCACTCCTCAGTTTATACCCAAAGGACTTAAATGCACGCACATCAATGTTTATAGCAGCTCTACTCACAATAGTTAAAACTATGGAACCAACCTAGGTGCCCTTCAACAGATGAATATATATAAAGAAAATGTGACATTCTTAAAGAAGAATGAAATTATGGCATTTGCTAGTAAATGGATGGAGCTGGAGAATATCATGCTATGTGAAATAAGCCAATTCCAAAATAAAACAATGGCCAAATGTTTTCTCTGATATGCAGATGCTAATTTACAATAAGGAGAGGGGTTTGGCTAAGAAAGAATAGAGTTACTTTAAGTTAGGTTGGGGGGAGTGAAGGGAGGGGAGGGGTATGAGGTTAGGAAGGATAGTAGAATGAATCAAACATTATTTACCCTGTTTACATAATATAACTATATGACCAGTATGATTCAATACCATGTACAACTAGAAGAATGAGAAATTATATTTCATTATGTATGATGTATCAAATTACATTCTACTGTCATGTATGACTAATTAGAACAAATAAAGAAAAGAGTTCATAATAGGAAAATATTAAAGAAATGCAGCATTGTTACCTGTAAGTAATACTACCAAGAAATAATACTTTTAGATTTTATTTCAAGAGGAATATATTGGATAAATAAAATGTCACTAACTTTTTGAGGAAATAAGTTAATTAGTTGTTACCTAAATAATTATCATAAATTCTGAGTTAAGATATTTTTCTGGGTTCAGTTTTGGGCTTGTTTTTCCCATTTTCATTTTCTACTAGAAACAGAGTTCATCCATATCCAGATATTGCTTATAAAAGTTCATGTCCAGCAAATTGGAATAAGGGTTTTATTTTAGTGTAAACAACAAAATATCAGTGTCTGTTTTGAATCCTATATCTATAAGAATCATTAAAAGCACATAATATGTTAGTGATTTTTCATTCAGTAAGTCAATCAAATTTGTATGAGAAATGAAATTTGTAGGGGCTGGTGCTGTAGCTCAGTGGCAGAGAACTTGCCTAGCATGTGTGAGGCTCTGGGTTCAATCCTTAGCATCACCTAAAAATTAAGAAATAAATAAATGATATTTTTAAAAAAGAAATGAAATTTGTAATATTTATTCAAACAGTTCTGCCAAATTTTTAGCTAACAAATTCTCTGTCAGTTTTACATACATACAAATTCTCTAACATTATCAGATTTTTATGTTCTCAGCATGTGTTTCATTTTCTCAAAAAATCCAGTTATTTAACAATGTTGTTGATTAATATTCTGTTTGATCACAATGACTTTCATTGTGAAGCTATGTTCAGCAACCACAACCAGCATCTTGTCTCCTGGCATCTTATACACTGTCTTACTTATCCCTTTGGCCACAGTGTCAATAGTTGTTCAGAAAGGAGCTTAGCATCCTGAGCAGACATGCAGTATGTGGATGCTTCCACTATCCTGTTCTCTAAACTGCCTCATCCTTTCCCAGAGAGGATATCTTGGCTGTCTGTTTTATAAGATGGGCCTATTGGGATGCCAGACCTGTTGATTCCAACAGCTGTGAAATTTAACAACTGGTAGATAATTCTAGTGGAATGGGAACTGGGTGGACTGCCATCAGTTTCTTCTTCTTCAACCTGTCCTCACTGAAAATGAAGCTGAAATATTGTACTGCCATGAGTTTACCTATCCCTGTCTTCTTAAAATAAAGCTTTGCCTTCAGATGCACTTTCCTTTAGTTTAAAAAATTGTTCAAAAATTCCTTGCTAAAATAAAATCTTTAGTGAAAAAAGGAAAACTTTGCTATGCCCAAAAATAAAGACCCTCCCCTTCCTTCACCCCCCATGGAATTATTTATTACATCTGCACAGAGTTTAGAATTTCAGACTTGGGGACATGGAGGTCATCCAGAGGTTACTTTTCTCCCAGTCAAATACAAACATAATAAAATTGTTCACTTATTTCTCCTCCCTGCCCTGCTTAAAAGAGCGCCAAAGCCACAGTTAACTTGTACTCATGTGTGATGTGAAATTCTATTTTTAAACTCAGACAGAATATATCATTAGTCATTTACAGAAGGAAACCATTAACATCTTAAAAGATGGAGCCACAGAACTCCTTCATGTTGCCAATTACTTATAAACTAATTCGAAATACAGTCATAGATGGAAATATATACATTTTCTGTCACTTGGAAAGATACAGAAGATACAGTTTTTCAGTTAATTTATACCAAGTTATGAATATATAAGTTTTAGACCCTAAAAAAGAATATAAATGGGAAACTTCACTAACTTATTTTTCTGCTTAAGCATATCTTTATCTTCTGCTTATTTGTTGGTTTAATTGTTTTGAGGGGACAAAACATTAGGACATCTTTTAAAATTTAATGTTGGGGCTGGGGATGTGGCTCAAGCGGTAACATGCTCACCTGACATGAGTGCGTCACTGGGTTCGATCCTCAGCACCACATAAAAACAAAATAAAGACATTTGTCCACCGAAAACTGAAAAATAAATATTAAAAAATTCTCTCTCTCTTCTCTCTCTCTTTTTTTTTTTAAAAAAGTTAATGTCTCTCAAATTGCTTATGTGCTAGGAATTTATGTAAATGTTATATATAGTTATCATCCAAGAAAGACTTCTTTACTAAAACATACTCAAAAAATAGTTGATCTAGAATGGAGACTTTATAATTTTTTGACTTATTTGTATGTTTTCTTAAGAAAAATTCTAATTTATCACTACTGTTTTTAAAACTTTAGAATACCAACGAACAATACTTCCTGATTAGATGTTAATTTTTAAAATTATATTTCTAACATACTTTCTTAGTGGAGGCTTACATATTATATGGAATGATACATTTCAAGGGTAATGTTGTGGGAAAATTAAAGTTTTATGAACATGCTCAGTGAAGTTTATAATACAATCATGTTTCAATATATGGTCTGACATGAACTGTGTGGTACAAATGCTATTTAATTCTTGAGCACTTCAATAAAGTTAGTTTGTAAAATAAATATGAAACCACACTATAAGTTACTAAATTTGCATTATATTAATTAATATTTTTATATTAATATTTTTATATTTTCATTAATATTTTTATATTTCTTTTTACTTCCCCAACTATATAACATAATAGAATGCAAGGATCATGATTAACTTATGGTTATGTTCTCCTTTGTGCTTTAAATTTAAGCTGCCCTGTTGACATTATGGAATAATTGAGCAAATGTTTCATATTTGATTGTTTTCTATAGGTTCCTAAGAATATTTTAATTCTTTGGATGCTTTGTGACTTTATTTTCCCCAAATAAAGTTCTTAAAATGAAATATTATAAGGGTTAGGATAACTGGAGAACCCAAATTAAAACAAAACAAAACCGAGAAAGGAGAATTGCATAACAATGAGGCCTGACAAACAACTTGCATGTGTCTGTTTTGCAAGCTTGTTAGTTTAATCTTAAAACATTTTAATGTTTCAACTAGGAAAGCCAACTTCTTTACATCTCTTTAAAATATCTAATCTTTTCTGACTTTCTCAATTTTATGTTTTTGTTTCTGTTCATGTATTATAATGCTTAAAGTTTCTTTCTTTTCTTGAAAAAGAATCCTATTTACTGAGAGATTATTACCTCATTGCATAGCTGTGATTAATAATGCTTCATTTGTATATAATTTTTCCCTTGTACAAGTTTTTTTATGGATTAGTATAAGAATTTATTTGCAATAAAAACCCAGATAGAAATGTTAGATCATCAGCAGCACATAAACTTAATTTTCCCAGGTGGTGTCAGCTGTTCTCCCAAATGGCTGTACATGCCAACTAATAGTACAAAAGGGTCACAAGTCCCTGTGTCACTGCCCACACTCAGCATTGTCCAGCTTTATAATGTTGTTTAGTCCTGTAGGTGTAAAGTGATAGCTCCTTTCTTAAAACTTGAATTTCTTTGATACCCTTTACAAAATTAAATGAGAAAATGTCTCCTTCATCCAAATCCATTTTCTCACCTTGCTAAAACCTCTTAGCACTACATTTTCTTCATAATACAGCACCAGTAATGAAAGTCCTTCAAGCTCAGTGAATTTCAAGATGACACTCATTACTAACTGGGCTCTTGGGGTCCTTCATTTTTTTTTTTTTTGCTAACCCATCTTTATATCTAGTACCTATTTTCTAAGTTGAACTTTTGTTTCTGAAAAGGATAAATGAGATTTAAGAATGCAGAGTGTAAAAGAGCTTTCAACAGGACATTTTCTAAGTGTAATTTTGATAAAAGTAAATGAACTTTTAAAAACTATCAATTCTCTTAATTTCCTTGTTATTATATAATAAAACATGGTTCAGCTGCCTTATACTTAAAAGGGAATGATTTTAAGATAAAATCTTTTAGGAGAAGGTTACACAATTAGACATATCCTGATAAAATCACTCAAAACTTTAAATTCTATAGTAAGGAAAATCACTGAATGTCTTCATGATATAATTATTTCAATATTTTTGTCTTCCTTTTGGGTTCCCCTTTATTTAACCTTTACTCTCTTTAACCTTTACTGCTCTTTAAAAATAATTTTGAACTTAATACTGTTTTCTTTATTTCCAGAGTAATGTCATCCTCTTATTAGATACCACTGGCCAGGTCCTTCGTCGTCTCATCCTTCCTTTAGAAGAGGTAGCATCTAAGAAATCTTCCTGGTGGAGCAAGGAGGAAGAAGTAAGGAATGTCAGATCTCTGTTGGGCAGATTGCCAACAATTTTCTGTAGCTTTCTCACCATGAAAATGCAAGCTTGCGCATTCCTTTTGGTGCTTAAAAAAAAAAAAAACTATAATGCACAAGAGAGACCTCTTGTTACATCTGTGGATTTTAACATCTAATATATAGAGATATGATACAATATATAAAGATAAACCTATAAATAAATATCAGTAGCTTCTTTTGGTATACGTTATACTGAGTTGAAGATTGCCAGGACTAACTAAGAATAATAAAAGAACATTATGAACTGTTTGATTATGATATTAATAACAAATTCTTCATCATTTAACCTATTTTTCAGTTATGTAGTTCTTTTTTAGGTTTATATGATAAAACTATGAGTAGAATACCTAATTGTCTCACCAGATAAATAAATGTTTCAGTTTATTAACCAAATTGAATAAATGAACACTGAAGGCCAACCCAAGAGAATTTATTCTGATATAAAATAAGGTTTATCCAGTACTGTATAAGACAGCATACTTAGGTCTTAACAGACCATGAGAAAAAAGAGATTTTTAAAAAATGCTACTAAGTATTTCTGACGTGTTTATGTTATATAATGTAAATTCCACAGTTAATCACCAAATAACATGTTTATTTCAAATAGTACTTGACAGTATTTAAAAACAATATTCTATGGAGGTTTTAGTACATAGTCCACAATAAATTTTGAAGTATAGTTTAATCCATGTTATTGTAAAAGTCTTGAAGTGATTATATATCTTCTCCGAGAGTTATGTATTCTTTCTACACAATGAAGAAATTTATTTAAAGGGAAGCAGCTAAAGAAATATGACTACATCTGAAACATTTAATATTTTGTTTTGTCTTTAGGAAACTTATAAAATGTGTAAAGAATTTTCACACAAAAACTGGCTAGTATTCTACAAAGAAAAAGGGTAAGCTCTTTATTGAATAAGACAAACTGGGTTACTTATTTTATTAATCCTGTTTCCTGTTTTAATTATACTTGTTTAGTACAAAACTAATATAACCAAATTATAAATGTTTTAGTGTGAAAGTAACTATGCCCACGTTTGTAGAACACTGAGAAAGATAGAAAAAAAGAGCACTAAAAATTTCATAATGCAACACTACTAATATGGCAGCTGTCACTTTCCATTATTTCTTCTCCTTCACATCCTGACAGTTTAGAATTTGTTTATGTGTTTTCTCAATTAACATTTTCTGTTATTACTTAGTGCATAATATATCATGAAAGGATTATGCTGGTCACTCAACTTATCCTTATCATTCCTTTTAGACACGGTTTTCTTTTCCTTTTTTAGAAACAGATTGACTGTGCTGGATGTTTTGGAAGGGCGAGCTCATACCATCTCACTTCCCATCAACCTTGAGAGAGTTTTCCTTGTAGCAGAGGACAAATGGCTTCTGGTGGAAAGTGAAACAAATCAGTGGGTGAATCTGTACTGTGTAGCATCTTGTGCAATATGCCATAGCTTAACCTTATTTATCAATTATCCAAAACCCTTACTCCATCTTTCTTTTATCTCTTTTAACAACTTCTGTATCTGGCACCATCTCTATTGGTGAAAAGTTATAAGAAGAGAGAGGAGAAAATTAAAATAAATATCACTTCTCAGAGTGTGACACTGAAATTAACAGCAAAAATAATAACTTTTACATATGATCCATATTAATTTCAAATTTTTTTATTTGCACATTGAGAACTCACAGTGTTCTAGCCAAGCAGTAGGTATTTCAAAGTAGATTTTCAGTTTATTCTCCCTTCTAAGAGCCCTTGACTCTATCCTAGAGCTATTGCCTTTTTGTAACTTCTCAGAATTCATACCTTAGAAATTTCTTCTTTTCATCTTTTGTCCTCTTATTTGGTTATGGTTGTTTGTTTGTGTTGCCTTCCCCCATTGGGACTGTATATTTTTTGATCAAAGGCAGTGTATGGCACTTGGTTTATAAAGAATTCACAGTAAATTTCAAGTCCCCTTCCCTTATGACTACATCCATTGGCTAAGTGAAGAGTTCTGTCCTTCTGATGACAAGCAAAAGTGGCTCACTACAAACAGTTTCTGGCTATTCATGCATCCACATTTTAGACAGCTTAAAAATAAATCCGTCAAGAAGATTATAATGATGAGGACTTCTGACCCTTAGCTGGTCACAAAGTCAGAGTTCATGCTCTCACTTTCTGCCTGACCAGACAGACATATTAATAGAGGGCTCCAAGATTATAAGGGTGTGCCCTGTTAGCATTGCTTTCCTTTAATAGCCCTTTATCTTATAGAAAGCCTTGAATGTTTGATTTGCCTTCATCACTGCATTGTCATTGGGTACTATTCTTTATAATGGTGTTAATAGTTTTGAGAATTTATTTTTTAAATTCATGATGAAATGTTGAAACAGTAAATTATACTCAACTATTTTTTAAAAGGCTTTTGGAGCAAACAACTAGTTTTTCTTGGTTTGCCCTAATGATTTCTCGAAAAAGAAGCGTTACACTTAAGTTGAATGTCTTGTTTGTTTACAGAAAATATCTTTTAACTAAGCCTGCACACACTGAATCTGAGAACAGTGGGGTTTGCCAGTTGTATATGTTGAAAGAGGAGCTGCCTAGTACAGGGTTTGGAATTACACAAGGTAAATACTATGTTGTCTGTGTTTATGGCTGTTTGGGTGCATGCTTATTCACAAACTATTCTCTAGATTTATTGAAGAGCAATAACATCAAGATTATGTGATATTTACACCAAAAGAAAGAAAAAGTAATTGCTACCCTGGAAATAGGAATAATCTGCTTTCAAAGTATTATAAGGAAGCCCACTCTTTTAAGTCTTGTCCTTGAAATTTTTAAACTGTCAAATAAGAATTTTCACTTACATTTAGGTTCCAAGACTAATTTAGCATAGCATCTTTTCTGTTTTCCACAGGCCATCAGAATTTCTATTTAATTCATCACAGTGTATGGCAGTGTATGGCACTTGGTTTATAAAGAATGCACAGTAAATTTCAAGTCCCCTTCCCTTATGACTACATCCATTGGCTAAGTTTGGGGAAGTGAACAGTACTTATGAAAACATCTAAAACTTTACTGTTGCCAATACTGGGTTGGGTCAGTTTTGCATCTTTTCTGTGGGGAGCTATTAATGATGATATTTATTACTAATAAAATTCTGAATTCCATAAATACTTGGAATCACTTTGGGAAGAAGCTTTGATTATAAAAACAGTTTTCTCAGCAAAAGCTCATGAGTGCAATTTAGAATGTTTTCTATTTTTTACTGTGTTTTTCTGTTTGAGTTGTTGAGAATGAATCTTGCAAAAATTTAATTCCTAGAGCATTTTAGGGGTCAATAGTGCCTAATGTGTGTCTGACATTTTCAGAAATGGTGGTCAGCATACCTCATAAAATTTCAAGTGATCAACTGTCATCTGAAAATCTGAATTCAGCTGTAGGACAAAAGATTGCCTCTCCCAACCGAATTTTCTCAGATGAGAACAATTATGCTGCCATAGTGGTTGGCTTCCCAGATCTCATGGTGAGCACCAGTGTTTTACATTATTGTATAATTACTTCTTCGCAATTTGATGTAAAATCTGTAAGCCTATTTAAGAGACAATTAAAATGTAATAGCTTTCTGGTAAACATTTTAAATCAAGTTTTCATTTGAAATCAGTAAAGAATATGTTTTACTGTATACCAATCAAATTGTAATGCAATGATCTAGTTTAGTAAGAAACGAGTATCTTCATATGTAGGAGTTCATATGACACATTTAACATTTAACCTATTGAAGATGATTTTTTTAATCATGTCATCTTAATGTGTGTTCATGGACTCTGCCAGGAGGAACAATTTGAGACTAATAAAGTATGCCTTCTAGAATTTTTTCAGGTTAAATTTTAGTGTCATTACTATAGATTAAATTTTTTAACTCATATTTACTTCCCATTGAGTTTTATTCTGATTTATCATATCTCTGCAGAAGCCTGCTAATAATGTAATGGGTAATGGTCTTAATTTATTTTTCTCCTAGATGGGACTTTATGCTGTTATCTATCTTTATTGCTAAAAGAAAGGCTATTTGTAACTGAGTTCAGGTGAAACTGGGCACCATCTTCCCCTAGTGGAAATGTGGGGAAATGAAATATAAAGGTTATTTTAGTACAAATTTCTGTATACTAACCTTAGATGTAACTCCATGGTTTTGAGTAAACATTTAATTTTAATAATTTCCTTTGTAGCTTTTAGATCAGACAATATAATAATTTAAAGATGAAAGTATTAGCTGTACTTAGTAATACACCAATCTCACATGCCTCTAAATTTTAATGTAATTAATAAATTGTGAGTACTTGAGGATATAAGACATTTGAAATATAAAACCCAATGGATAATACATGGCTTAG
Source organism: Urocitellus parryii (assembly GCF_045843805.1). Lineage (NCBI taxonomy): Eukaryota > Metazoa > Chordata > Mammalia > Rodentia > Sciuridae > Urocitellus > Urocitellus parryii. The sequence continues at coordinate 43,752,196 of NC_135532.1, read as the reverse complement.
GACTTGCCGTATGCCTTCCTAATTATCAAGTAAAAAGCATTTGCTATTATGTTATCTAACTCAAAATGAAATATATTGTTGAAAAACAGTGCCTACAGCAGCCTGATCAAATAAAAGAGGTGTGTTTAATATGCTATGAGTAGAAAAAAAAACTTGGATTTTTTGTGAAAGTGTAACTATTTAAAACAAATTGATCTTATCACTGTTTTTTGATTAATGAAATTAGTATAGAAATATAATATCACCATAAAAGGTTAGAAAGTAAAAACTGAGTAAAATAAACTATTAACCCTATAGAAGTCTTTTACCTTGTAAGAGTCACCTTGTTAAAATAAAAGCTATATCCTTAATATTTAGTATTAAACACACCACCAGTGAATATTTGTTAATGAAAGAGTTAACTAGGCAGCCTTTCAGACTTTTATGGTAACAGTCATATTTTCTTTGGGCCCATCTGTAGTAATAAGGCACTGTATGGTTCTAAGCCTTTTCATATATAATAGTTAACTTTTTTTTTTTTTTTTTTTTAGTACTAGAAATTGAACTTGGGGGCACTTTACCACTGAGCTACACCCCTAGCACTTTTTATATTTTATTTTGAGACAGGATCTTACTAGCTGTCTAGGCTGGCCCCAAACTTATTACAATCCTCTGCCTCAGCCTCCTTAGTAGCTGGGATTACAGACATACACCATGAGGCCTGGCATAATTGTTTTTTTAAAAAAAATAACAATTCTACAGTTTTGTGGATACAGAAACAGAAACAGAGATGTTCTATTCCCCCAGGTCACAAGGCTTACAACTAAGAGCCTTAAGATTTGATCTCAAGTATGACTAAACCCTTAACTCATACCTTTTCTTTTCAAACTTTTTTTTTGGGGGGTGGGTAACTAGCGATTTAACCCAGAGGCCTTTACCACTGAGCTACAGCTCTAGTCCTTTTTATTTTTTATTTTGAGACAGAGTCTCATTTGCTAAGGACCTAAGTTTCTGAGGCTGATCCTCCTATCTCAGCCTCCTGAGTCATTGGGATTATAGGTATGCATCTCTACACACAGCTAACCCATATTCTTTCTTTTATACCATACTGCCTTTCTGCTTTTATGTGAATTTCTTTAGATTCTTCATAAAACTATCAACAAAGGAGTATGAAACCCCTTACTATTTCTTAATAAAACTATCAAAGGCAACAGATTATTACAAATTTATATAATTCTCTTAACCTAATCCCAAATAGTTATATAAACCTATAGCAAATATCATCTTCAATAGTGTTAAGATAATTAAGATCTTTAACACTGTTAAGATAATAAAAAGATAATCTACAAGCTAGGAAACTACATTTCTAACAAAGGATTTATACCTAGGATCTATAAGATTCTTAAAGCTCAAAAGTAAGAAAATAACCCAATTTTTAAGATGGGCAAACAGTGAACTAAAAATAAAATATAAAATAAAATATAGAAAGTGCCAGGGGTGTAGCTCATTGGTAAAGAGCCCCCAAGTTCAATTCCCAGTACCTTGTTAAATTAAGGTCAGAGCCTAAGTGGGGTAAGAAGGGCATTCATGTCAGGGAAGGGGTAACTACTGGTGATGGGCATCAAGTCTGAGCTTATAAAGGGGCAGCTTGTTGTGAGAAATGGGATCCCAAGTAAGATGAGGAAAGTGCCCATGCATGAGTCTAACCCAGTGTAGGCTTTGGGGATGAAGCAAAGAGAGCAGGGCTCTGTCCATAGGGTAAGGTTAGTGGTAGAGATGGGTCACTTATAATGGACTTGAAGAAGAAAATAAATATATTAAGGATGTTATAATAAAGATAATGAACTATGTTAAGTATAATTAAAATATATTAAGGATAATAAAAATTGGTTTCTCACTTTTGGAGAAGGCAATAGTGAAAGGAAGAAATCTAGAATGAACCCTGTAGCTTTTGGATTGTAATTGGATATGTTTGTATGAACTCAATTTTCAATGTATTTAGGTAGATATAGAAAAATATTAAAGGTAAGTGTGGGGGAAAAGTGGATAAAAGATTTGAACAACATTTAGTTACAGTAGATATAGAGATGGCAAATAAATCCAAGAAAAGATCTTCAACATCATTAGTTATTAGTGAAATGCAAATTGAAGCCCTGGTAAGATACTATTAGAATGGCTAAAATAAAAAATACTGACAAGAATACAGAGTAAATACAGTCCATATATTTTTTTATGAATATGGAAGAACAAACAATAACAAAGACATCACTGAAGAAAAATGTGAAGAAAAACTAACCAAAGTTACTCTACCTACTAAATTTCAAGCCTGCATATAAATTTGTAGGAACTAAGACCATGTCTTCTTGGCCTAGAGGTAGAAAAATATGCAGTAGAATAGAATGCAGCCTCCAGAAACAGAGGCATGCATACATTGAACTCTGTTTTATGAAAACATTTGTAGATCATTGGGCAAAAGTTAGTGGTATTTTGGCAAATATCTGTCCAGATAAGAATAGACAGACATGTGTCCCTGTCTCACAACATGCACAAAAATTAATTCCTTATGGGTTAAAGATTTAATTCAAAAGACAACACCTTAACCTTTTAAGAGAAAATATAGGAAAATATAGTTTATTATCTTTTGGAAGGATAAATATACATGGTAAAATTTTAAAATAAACCAAAGGAAAAAATAATAAGAAATTCCAGGAGAATTAAATATAGGTGTACCAGAGATGTATGATTGGGTAGGGATACTCCAAGGGTTTAAAAATACCAGTTATGTTGTTTTCTTATCTTTATACTAGATACATAGTTTTATATTATATTATGTTTGAGCTAACTATACTGCCATATTCCCTCTTTTTAGTTGTAATTTATTTCAAAATAAAAACTTAATATATATTTCATATTTGTCTGGAAATTATGATTTTTGGTAAAGCAGCCCTCTCCTATACCAAATTCAAAAAGATAATTTGATTTTCTTATTCCTGTCAGACAGGTTCACCACTGGTGTATACTTAAAGGAATATATTGTAAAAGTTATGGTGAATGTGTTATATGGTACTTTAAGTTTTTGTTCTTCCTTTTCCTTCCTCCTTCCCTCCCTTCCTTCTTTCTTTCCTTCCTTTCTTCCTTCCTTTTTCAGTCACCCAGTGAAGTTTATTCTTGGAAGAGGCCATCATCTTTGCATAAACCCAGTGTCACTGATACAGCATTTTATGGCGGAAAGAAGAAGAAGGGGGCTCCAAGACAGAGAAATTGTGTGACTCTTTTAGATACTAATCAGGTAGTCAGAATTTTGCCCCCAGGAGAAGTCCCTCTAAAAGATATCTACCCAAAAGGTAAGAAGTTATCACTATCTGATTTGGTAGGGGATGTTTAGTTTATGATTATTATTTCATATTTTATAAGTAGCTAAAAAGAGCTATATGGGTTTTGTGTGTGTGTGTGTGTGTGTGTGTGTGTGTGTGTAGGTGGGGTTGGGAGGAAGGTGCTGGTTGTGATTTTTGGTACTGAGAATTGAGCCCTGTAGTGCTCTATCATTGAGCTATATCCCCAACCCTTTTTATTTTTTATCTTGAGACAATGTGTCATCAAGTTTCTAAGGCTGACCTGAAACTTACACTCCTTCTGCCTCAGCCTTTTCAGTAGCTGGTGTAAAATTACAGGTGTGTACACCATGCCCCGTGGGCTTTGTGTATTTTGAAACCGCTCACTAATCTTTACACAGTGTATGGTTGTATGCACTGCTGTTAGAGCTCATCAACATTCACATTACAATCTGTAAAGTGACTTTACCTAGAACATGTTTTTCAAGAGCCTTTTAAAATGATTAGGATTTAGGCATAGAGAGTCCTGAGACCAAAGGCCCACAGCTTAGCATGAGACCAGTTCACTCATCAGTGCTCTCCATGTCAACTTGTGTTTTTTTACTACACAGTATATCCAAATGCAGTGCTGATCACTTCTTCTATAAATTCACTTGATCTCTAGAACCCTATCCTGTTGTCATCTTGCTCTTTGATTTATGTGTGAGGAAATTCTGACACAGTAAAATAAAATTACTGGCCTAGGATTACCCACCAATAGCCAGCAGAACTCAGATTTATCCCAAGCTCTTCCAATTCCAGATTTAGAGTTATTTGTATAAAACCACACTGGCATTCATCAGAATAGGTAATTATAAAAAAATTAAACATTAAATCATTGAGTATTATTGTTTGCACTGTGGTAGTAGAAATGTGTTTATGCTGTGTTTATGTTCATTCTATTGGTGTGGACTTCACAAGTATAATGCTAAAATGTATGATAATAATAATCTATTAGTGGATTTGAAAAGTCTTGGTTAAATTATAATATTTAGTTCCTTCCCATCTGAAATTCAAGGAAAATAAATCCCTAGTTCCCTAAACAGTCTTCCTGTGATAGAAGAGGCAGATGAATAAATTGACAACTATGTCATCAGTGCTATGATAAGAATATTCACAAGGCAATATAAAAACACACAAAAAAGAAGCTTTTAGCTGAGACTGCTGACTAGGAGGTGACTCTTGAAGGATGAGGGGAATTAATTGAATGGGAATTGTTCAACAAAAAGGGAGGCCTGCGTGAAAGGTACAGGATCTTGACAAAGCACTCCAGGAAAGACACTATGATTTATACCAGAACTTAGCACACCTTTATCTACCCAGAAATCTGGGGCTCCACTTGATGCCTTTTCTCCCTCATTCTCTACATCAAATCCCTCATCAATCATAATGTACTTTTGATACTTCCTTCCTGATATTATCAAGTTCTGTTACCAACATCCAGTGCACTACCGCTGGAGTAATGCCAGGGCCTCTTCTACTCTTTTCCTTTCCTACTTATTCTCTACATATCAGATGACTGACTTTCTAATGTGTACGTTTGTTCTTAGTAAGGTCCAATTTATATATAGTCAAATTTTACCCTTTCTACTGTGTAGTTCTGTGAGTTTTGCAAACACAAATAGTTGTATAACTCATCATCCAACTGATAAAGAAGAGAAGTATCCTCACCCCAAAAACCTTCCCATGTCACTTACAGCCAACTGGTCTATCTACCCCCAACCCATCACTGATCTGACTTCTGTCCTTATAGATTTCCTTTTACTAGAATATCATTAATGATATCATACAGTATATTGTCTTTTGAGTCTTGCTGCTTTCACTTAATAAAATGTATTTGAGAATCATTTGTTTTGTGCATGCCAGTAGTTTGTTCCTTTTAATTGCCAAGTGGTAGTTTATTGTATAGATATACCACAGTTTGCCTATCTGTTCACAAATTTGTATGTATGTATGTGTATATAATTTTTTAAAGTAATTAATAAGACAACTATGAACATTTGAGCCTAGATTTTTAAGTAATTTTTTATTGGTTGTTCAAAACATTACAAAGCTCTTGACATATCATATTTCATACATTAGATTCAAGTTGGTTATGAACTCCCAATTTTACCCCAAATACAGATTGCAGAATCACCTCGGTTACACATCCACATTTTTACATAATGCCCTATTAGTAACTGTTGTATTCTGCTACCTTTCCTATCCTCTACTATCCCCCCTCCCCTCCCCTCCCATCTTCTCTCTCTACCCCATCTACTGTAATTCATTTCTCTCCTTGTTTATTTTCCCCTTCCCCTCACAACCTCTTATGTGTAATTTTGTATAATGTTTTTACTTTACTTGTGTAAGTCCTAGGAATGGCACTTCTACATTCTATGATAAAATTGCCGAAACTGTTTTCCCAAATGGCAGTTCATTCCTATCAGCAATGAATGAGAGTTATAGTTGCTCTGCATCTTCGCCAATACTTGGCATTGTCAGATTTTTCACTGTTTTAACAGGTTATAGTAATTTAATTTGCATTTTCTATAGCACCTAATGATATTGAACATCTGTTCACATGTATCTTCTTTAGTGAAATGTCTCTTCGCTTCTTTTGCCCATTTCTAATTGGGGTATTCATTTTCTTATTAATGGCTTTTGAGTGCTCTTTATATATTCTAAATACAAATCCAGTGTCAGATTATTTGTATTTTTCATACATTTTTCCCTATTTGAATAAAAGGCAAATCTCCTGTGTTTTCCTCTAGAAGCTTTATAGTTTTAGATTTATGATACATTTTGAATTAATTTTTTATAAAACAGTGCAAGAGGCAAACATAGAAGCCCAAGAACTAGGCCTAGTTGGAAAGAGGATTCTGAAGAGCCTGAGTAGAACTTGATCAAGGAAAGAATCTTTGTCATTACCATACTGAGAGCTCTACCTTTATTTCCACTGCTTTACACACTACAGTTTATTCCTCTATTGTTTGTCAATGCACATTTAGGTTTATTCCCCCAATTTTTTGGTCATTATAAAGAGTAGTGCTGTGAATATTCTAGCAACTAACTCTCTCCTTATACGAATGTTGAGAGTCTGTAATGGGTCTATCTAGGAGTGGAATTACAAAATTGTTATTCCTGCAGCATAAAAAAAGTCACTGGAAAATATCATAGTGAGAAACTCTAAAAGCCTTTTTATTATGGCACACATCACTCTTTTAATCCATGAATAAATAGAAGAGTATTAAACCTAGTGGTTAACAGATGTGCATCAAATTATATTTCTAAAAGGAGTGAATTTTTAAGTATAATTTCACCTCCCCTTTGAAAATCTTCTTGGTTGTTTCACCTGACAGTTTTTATACCTCCTTCTAACTTTGGCACTGTGCACATATCCTGTCCTCACTGTTCATGGGAATTATGTGATAAACATTGCAGCAATGACTTCCCTTTAATGGTTTGTGGACTAATCCCTAAATACAGTTTATACCCATCTTTAAAATCCACCTGGATTATAAGTGTAATGGAAATATATTGAGCCTTCATCCTCTCTACAGTGTGGAAACATTTTAAATGGACAAGGACTTGGCTCAGTTTGGAGGGAAACCTGGCCACAGTTTTCATTTCCTTAATTCAATCTTATATTCTGTTCAAAGACAGCCATAAGACTATTTTTGTAAATATTCTTGTTTTCTGAGCTGATTTATTTTCAAATCAGTAGACATTAAAATTTTGATTATTTTACCACCACTGCCATCATGCTTAATATTTCCCTGAAGTGCTCTGTAGCCACAAATTCCCTTTCTTATACCTGGAAGTATATTTTTAGTACCAGGAGTAAAATTTTTTGCTTTCTTCTTGAAACATCAGATACAGCCATTATTGCATTTTCTCACCTTCTGTGTTGTGGAATTAATCTACCCAGGGAAAGTAAAGAAAGATGTAGAAAAAATGTTTTTAAATAAGTTGGCTTACGATGCTTTCACAAGCAACCTGAAAGTGCTGATGGCAGTAGCTCAACTTAATTCTACTTACTATATTCTTTTAAAAAAATGCCTTTTAAATTCTATACCCAAATGTTTAAGTTGGTTCGCTAAGCAGCTCTAGTCATCCCAACAGTTTCAATAACTGGTTATTTTTGGCAAAGAACCCTGGTCTATAAATAATTCAACCTACTTCAGCTAGGTTCTAGCAGCAGGAATTGTCAAAATCGACATATGGTGTAAAGCTTTATCCAAGATTGACCTTATATCCTAGGCAGTACAATGCAGACGGTGCGTGACTTACGCTAAGCATGTTCATTTTATACAAACGGCTGTCTGGGTACAGCCACTGCAGCTGGGTGGTCAAATTGCATAGTAACACTCTTTGCTTAGCCTTCCTTCCCCTGTACATTTCCTTCTCTTCCTCCTGAACCTTTTGCCCTCTGGGCCCTCCTCTTGCCTATCTCTTCAGTTCATACCTGGCCTCAGAGTTATAATTCCCACTCTGGAATCTTTTCAGAGTCCCCCAGGGCCCACCTCTTCATGCTGTGAGCTCTTTAAAGGTGGCATCTCCTTCTTCTCTATCTTCTCTGTATCCTCAGATACAAAGTAAGCTCAAACACATCTGTTGAATAAATAAGAGATATCTTGAGTTGTTCAGATAACCTGAGGAAAAACTCCTTCAACTGCAATCATGAAATAAAATGCCAGATTTCTTTCTCTCTCTCTCTCTCTCTCTCTCTCTCTCTCTCTCTCCTGCATTCCATTAATTTAGTGTGGACATCTCATTGTTATGTGAAGTTGTAATAAAATATAGGTAGGTAGATAGAATGATAGATGATTGATAGGTAGACAGACAAAGATGGACAAAAATCTTAAAAGTTTTGTAGTAGGGTAAGTTTTATCTTGTTTTTAAGATATCTTAGTGTCCAAGGTTTTGTAAAAGGGCTATTTTACAAATAGCCATTGTCCTAGAGCCAGCTCAGGTAGGAGATGTGTGCAGTGATTGGCAGAGCAAGATGGGTTTCAAACCATCACTGTACAGCTAAATCACCTCAAGTCAGTCCTATAGTGACATTAGCTCTATAGAACTCAGCTTCTTCCTCATTCAAATAGGAATCATGAGTCTTGCCTATAAAGACAAAGTAGAATTAGTGACACACACTAATGACAGGTAGTGCTTTGAGGGAGGCAGAGGTATTTGGAGCTGTGGAATAGAAGTCAGAAAGCCATGGAATTTTCTGGGAGAGCAATCCCAAAATTTCAGTTACAGGCCCTGGCCGCCATATCTTTGTCTTTTCCTACCCCGAAGTTTGTATACTCTTCATGATCCAAAGTCCTTACTTCCCTGCCCCATCCTCATCTCACCTTCTGTTTTGCAGAACCCTAATAATGACAGATACTATATGCTGAGCTACTACTAATTAGATGCTTTGCATTTATTCATTTCATCTCATCCTCAAAATAATGCTTATGATGCTCAGATGCTATTATTATCTCTATTTTACAAATGAGAAAGCAGACCTCAAAGATGTAAATATTTTTACCAACAGCTAGGAAGTATCACAGCCAGAACTGCTCACCAGATCAGTCTGATTGGAAAGCAGATACTAAATTCTACCACTTTATACTGTCTCCTGTTAGGTATCCTTGTGACTTCCTAAGAAGGGAAACAGAATTCAAATGATTAAATATTTTTAAAATAACTATGCTAAAAAATCGACCATCTTGGAATGCTATCAAAGATCATGAAGAAAAGGACAGGTTATTTTTTCTGACAGTAAATCACTACCTAATATGCTTCTACTTGACAATCTTTGTGTTTCTCCATAATTTTAAGTCTAGCTTTGAGAGCTGGACTTGCCCAGTACCTTTTCAAGTAGGTCCCACAGTTCTTTTGTAGGATAGTGGTAACTTCATTCTGCTTTTAGCAACAATCAAGCATTCTTGGGGTCATGCTTTGGTATCAGGCAGTCATTAATACTTGTTTCATGTCGTGACTTGTTTGCAGGTGTTACACCCCCACAGACAGCTGGTTATTTAGAAGTCACTGATCTGCACTCAAAAAAACTTCGATATATCCCTATTCCCAGGTAACCCATTGCACCTTTGTTCTTAGCTTGATATGTCATAAAAATGAGTGAACTATTTTTTGCTTCCTTAAATGAAAGCTTTCCCTCCTGTTCCCACTTAACAGTTGGTTTGTATCTTACCTTTCTTCTGCATGTTTTACTGGTATGTTTATTTTTGTTTTGGAAAAATATTCAAATATTTGGAACATTTTACGTAGGTATAAGTCTAACACACTTCTAGCCTTTGTTCTCTTTTGTTTGATCTGTTCTAATGCTCAGTTTTTTCTAAACCAGAAATAGCATTGTTAGTATTGCAAAAATGTTAATACTTATTAACTTTATGTATTAGTTTTCTGAAGGAAATGCATTCAAAATGTCAAAGGAATTTAAACAGCATTTATTTAATATTGTTTCTAAATATATTACTGTGTGCAGTTATGAAGGCCACACAGTAGCCAAAGGATTCCCAGAGATTTAGAATGAAACTGATTACCATTCACTGCTTTTATTATTGACCAGTCATTGAAGTGAAGCCTTTAAACTAGCTAGGCTCAGGATACAGAAAGAGTAATTACTTGTCTCTGCCCTGAGGAACATTGGTATCCTCACCTGTAGCCTTTTCTGAGCATATCCATGCCTTGTCTCTCTCTTGAGCTAATAAGCTTGCAACTGTTTGTTCTATGTAGCCTAGGTTGCTCATTTTTTCCTTTCTTGACTGCCACCATCTCTGCCACCAAAGCCTGATTCCTCTTATCTTTCTACTCTACTTTGATCTAGATAAGATTGACTCCCCTCCTGTGCTTTCCCATATGCAACTGAGCTCTAACAGTGGGTAAAACCTTGCCTGAAATCTCAGAGGACCCTGGAGACCCACTAATATCAGAGGAAGGACAGGAACAGTGGAATCTCCCAATCACCCAAAACATCACCAGGCGTCCTTTCTTTCTCCTCTTCTAACCCACAGAAGAAAATAGCTCAGTATGACAATTCAAAATAACTCGGCAATAACAATTGCATTTCTTAGGACCCTTTAATCAGATTCAAAACATATACAACATAAAATCATTATTCAAAGAAATAGATTTACTTGTTTCAACATATGTGATTTCTTGCAACATGTTAATGTGTTGGTTTAATGGAAAATGACTTTTAGACATTTGAAGAAATTCCTTATTCCACCTTAGTTGTATGCTTATCTAGTCCATTTAACAAAAACAAATAATATACTTTTAAAAATCATTTTAAAGCACTGATGATTTTTTCCAATACTTCTCTTACTTTCTCCCTCAAGAGTTTTTTATTTTGGTGTTTTTTAGTTTTTTGTTTGAGCTACATGTTCTGTCTACAATGAGAAGAACTTCTGGAAGAGCAGTTGTGTGTACAGCCATGTAGTAGCTGGGCACCATAATTCATTCATTTAGAGTGTTGCTGTCCAGTGGAAATATAATGCAAATCATAAATTTAATTTTATATTTCTTATAGCCATAATAAAACATTAAAAAGAAACAGGTGAAATTAAATTTAATAATACCTTTTATTTAAACCATATTATCATTTTGACATGTATTCAAAATAAAAACTGTAATGAGATATTTTATATTTCATTTTTCTTCTAAGTCTATGAAATCTAGCAATACTTACAGCATATCTTAATTTAGACTAGCCATAATTCATGTGCCATGTAATTTAGAGTATGTTTCATTGTCAGTATATCCTGGCTTTCTGTTGAGATTAACTATTGCTATTTGTTTTTGTTTGCATGTATATAATATAAGGGAATGACCTATCTAAATTTCAGGGGTTTTGCTAGTTGCTTAAATTTAGCATTCTGCCAGATATTAGGAATTTTCCATTTGATGGCTAACTTCAAATCATAAAGTACAATAAAAATATAATGTAACTAGAAGTCCAAATGAATGTGCCACTTTTGCCCTCATGAGTTAATTCTACAAATTTTTTGTATTATCTCTTTGCCTTTGTAAAATGATACTGCCCAACTCTCATATATGACTGTATATAAATCTAAGCTTCATTCCACTATAATTCTGTGTTTTCATTCAATTATGTAAAAGAAAACATGCATTTTTGTTAAAAAATAAAAAAGAATTGAAGAAGTTCTGGACCTGATGTGCAAAATGTAGTAAGTTTAGATTTCTTCAGTACTTCCTTTTTCTTATTATTAAAGAAATTGTTCCTCTAAATTTAAAGTTTTATGGTAGAGAGACAAGGAGGGACAACAAATAGATACAGTGCTCAATAGTATCATATAACATCAGTGTTCTTGGCAGAATGTCAAACATCAGAATTTCACATGAGTAGATTTCATTATTCCTGAATAGCTCTTTATGTCATCGTCTGTACCTACTATTTTTTCCTAATCAAATACCTTTGAGAGAGCACCGTGAAATAAATCCTACAGCATATCAGTGGTTACTTTATTTAAGTCCTCTAGAGGTCCTATAAAATAATTTTGAAATACCTGTTCCCATTCTACTGTTCCCTTCATCATGTAAACATTCCCTGAAACATCTGCATTCCAAGAGTAGTTGTTCTTGGTTTCTGTGTGTTCAGTGTCAACTGAGGCATACTGAAAAAACACCAAAATCATCTTGATTTATTCTTTAACATAGAATTTACTTCATGTATAATGGTTTTGTGGTTTCCAAAAACCACATTGTTAGTTTATTGTTGGATCAAACCATCCCTTTAAGCTATTTTATTTCATACAGAATATATCATTTGTGTTTAAAAAGCCAACAGTAGTATTTGGAATTTATGATCTGTGTAACTTGTATATAAAAGCTATTCTTAAAGGAAGTATACAGTTGACTTATACAGATAAAAGTTGTATTCCAAAAAAATTATATATATATATTAGAAATATGTAATAAAGGAAATAAATATGAGATATAATACAAGAAGTATATAAATTCCTTGTTATAGATAAATTTTACTTTATAGATCAGGAAATACAAATGAAATTGAAATCCTTAAATAAAACATTGGTTTCAGCATTGACATGAGACCTTTGAATAGTGAGGTCACCAATGCAGGTGTAGGAGGGATGAGTTGATGTGGAATTCCTTTCTTCCTGAGAGTGAGTTGCTAGTGTCATATGGTATCCAGGAATATTAGAAAATGTTAATAACCAATAAATGGCTGTATTTTTGTTCTTTACCAATGTATCTGTTATTGTTTTTTGTTTCTTGAGTTTTTTTTTTTTTTTTTTTTTTTTTTTGGTTACTGGGGATAGAACCCAGGGATGCTTAACCACTGAGCCACATCTCCAACCCATTCTATTTTTCATTTTGATATAGGGCCTTGTTAAGTTGCATAGGGCCTCACTAAGTTGAACTTGGAATCCTCCTGCCTCTGTCTCCCCAACTGGGATTACAGGCATGCACTACTGGCAGTATCTGATCTTTTAATGTACCTACAATTAGAGTTCTGGCTTAGTGCAGGCTGCTATAACTATAATAGGTGGCTTAAGTGATAAACATTTATTTCTCACAGTCTGGAAGCTGGGAAAGTCCAAGACAAGATACCATCTAGTTTGGCTCCTGATAAGGGTGCTCTTACAAGTTACTGCCTTCTTAATTGTATCTCAGCATGATGCATGAGTGGGGCAGAGTTGTGGAGAGAAAGCACAAGCCCTCTGGTCTCTTCTTAAAGGGACAATCCTATCTTGGCGGTTCTACCCTCACGATCTTCTCTAAATTTAATTACTACCCAAAGACCTCCCGATGCCATCACATTGAGGGTTAGGTCTTCAACATATAGATTTGGAGGAAACAATTAGTCCATAAAAAATCGTTATCACAAGTTTAGTGAACTGAAATCACTTTTAACTAGCTTCATTACTTAGACTGTCAATAAGCAATATATTATAATTAATTATTAACACTTTTCCTTCAAAATCCTTGTTAAATTAATTTTTGTTCTGCCTCAGGATTAAAAACTCAGTATGTTCAATGTCTCACTTTGGTCATAACACATACCTTTGTAACCTTCTTATGCTGTGAAGTAGGGAAGAGTCAGGTATAAAATAATGAATAATGTGGTGAACATACTTTTTAAACAGGAAAGAATGTTGATTACTATCCATAATAATATTTAGAAAACTAATTACTTATGGTTCTGTTTTTTTTAATTATTCCAAGCATTAGTTTTTTCTCTGTCATTGGAACCCAATAATAAATACTAGTGTTATAAAAATAATAACTACATATGTTTTAAAAATCAAAGGTGATATTTTTCCTGTGGTCAAATCTTTGTGACCTAAATTAATGATTTTATTTTTTCTCAAAAGAACTTTTTTAAAACAGACTTCTACTCATGATTTTACAGAAATTTATCCATATTTATGTTTTAACCATGTAACTCTTCTCTTCCTGGGAACAAGTATGTTCACCACATTATTCATTATTTTAACCATGTAACTCTTCTCTTCCCTAAATCAAACATTACTTGGAAATATTATAACTTTATATTTCTAGATCAAGATTCAGATAAAACAGAAATAAGACAAATTTAGTAATAAAGTTATATAATTCAGTTATATAACTCTGACTATATTGTGAATTTTAATTTTCCCAGAGTCTGGCTTGGTGATTGGTACACAACAATAAATATCTTTCTTTATGCTCACACTTCTATGTACTAAATTTCACTGGTAATTGAAGCTATTTGATAACAAACGGAATGTTTTTGAACTGTCACAAATTATTCACTTTATGCTTTAATGTACCCACAGCAGTATTTATTGAATGAATATGAATATATGTAAATATATAGTTATTAAGTTAGAAAAAATTATAATATCTAATCTCTCAAGAATACTCATATATGGGGCTGGGGTTGTAGCTCAGTGGTGAAGCACTCACCTAGCATGTGTGAGGCACTGGGTTTGGTTCTCAGCACCACATAAAAAATAAATAAATAAATAAATGTATTATGTCCATCTACAACTACAAAAAAAAACTTTAAAAAAAGAATACTCAAATATTTGTCTACATTATACAGTGCAAATACCTGAATTTTCCCTAAATCAAACATTACTTGGAAATATTATAACTTTATATCTCTAGCTCAAGATTCAAATATAACAGAAATAAGACAAATTTAGTAATAAAGTTATATAATTCAGAATGAAATGATAGTTTCACTTGGAAAACTAGAATAGATGTTTGCTAATATTCTCCTCCTACTTTTAAGATTGCTTAATCCATTTTGGCTGATATAAAAAATATATACACATATATAATACAGATATGTGTGTGTGTGTGTGTTTGTGTGTGTGTGTGTGTGTGTGTGTATACTCAAACTGAGAAACAAATTATGAGCATACATCTTTATTGTTTAAGTGAACAGGAAGAATTGTCTTGTCCAAATAATCTGCCATTGTATTAACTTTTTCTCAAATCTCTTGGTAATGAGGAGAAAGGATACTTGATTGATCTTACTTAAGCCAGTTCATATTATAGATTATACAACATAAATAAAAATCAATCCAGATAATAATAATAATATTTGCCTTTTACAGTTCCCTTCCTGTTTGATCTTTTAAGGAGCCTCATTTATAAATTCTTTATTCTATATAGGTGTGCTCCTGATTTGGGAGCTTGAAAAATGCCTTTCATAGAAATAGTGAAAAAAGAGAATAGGTTCTTGGTATCCTACTTCCATTTGTTGGCTGCAAGCCACTTCAGTCACTGGCAGAGTAACCTGATCTCCATCTAGTGGCCAAATGGACTTACATCATCAGAAGGGAAAGACCTGCTTTGCATTCCAGCAGTCTGTGTCAGCACTAGGCCCCCTGCATGGGAGGTCTACTCACTTCTGTGTTGTATGATTCCTCTGGAGTAGGAGATGCTCCTTTGGATCAACAGAGAAGGCTGGGCAAACAGCCTACTAAGCTATTTGTCAGGAACTAACCCTCAACTGTCCCTGATTGCTCTGTAGAGTAGCAAACAAACTGCCCATATTTAGACAAAGAGTACAGTTACATGCTTTACCTTTGCCCCTTCTGTCTTTGCTGTATTTCGGCCTTCCAGAGGACTATCTTTGAACTCATTGTTGATTTGAATTTTTTAATATTTATTTTTTAGTTGTAGTTGGACACAACATATTTAATTAATTTATTTATTCTTATGTGGTGCTGAGGATTGAACCCAGGGCCTTGCCCGTGCTAGGCGAGCACTCTACTGCTGAGTCACAACCCCAACCCCTTGAATTTTTGTTTTTTAATGAATTCATTGTTATATTTTTTAAATGAGTACAGCTTGCAAGAGGATATTTATTGAGCTCTGCATATAAAATTTGTTCATTAATTTGATGTGCTTTGACAGGAACATGTGTTTTTCTAATAGTAAACAACTATAAAAATAAATCAAAGTGTTACTACAACTGTAGTTCCTAGAACCCATTATTTAAAATCCATATATATTAAAATGAGACTCTATATTTTCAGAAACATGGGTTAATTATAAACCAAAATTTTTCTTGCTATATTTCATGGTGTTCTCTATAAAGTATATTTTTAATTTGTTACATTTATGTTCCTCTCAAGAATGCTAATAAAGCTACATCACATTTTTCCTTAGAAATAAAATCATATACTTTCAAGGGCTTTTGATGACTTTTATTGTGGGACCAAAAAGGAAAAAGGTTATAACTTTCAAATGTCATTTTCTAATTATAGTGAGCAAATCAGAAAGTGATTTCTCTGTATATTACTGGTAGGATCTCTATGAGGGCTTTCAGTAGTACTTCCTTCACCATCTATTTTTGAAATGCACAGAATCTTCTAAAACCCAATGTGGGACTACAACTTAAATGTTCTTGTGTATAGCCATGACAGTGCCTGCTACAGAATTAGCATACAATTAATTCTTAGAGAATCATGGAAAGAAATACATGGAAAAGATGACTAATTTATATTAAGCACCATTGATCCATTCCCTCTTTTAAGGAAAATATTCTGGGGCTATGAATAAGGTGCAGTTCAGTGCAACTTAGGTAACAAAGGTTGGCCTTTCTTCAGCCACTAGTCCAGAAGTTTTGACTTTTGAAGATCTCAATAGAATATTAAGACCTATTTTCAGTTTTAGAAATCATTAGATTATTTAATTGGCATTCAGTAAATTTAGTTTTTCAGTGCACAGACAGAGTTACCACCACATCCTTTGTGGTGGTACAAAAAGCCTGGTCCTCTCTTGGAAAGCATGCTTCATTCTTTGTTTTGGTCAGTAATGGGAAAACAGTCTGTCTCAGCCAGTCAGTGTTACAGAATTGTTTTATATAATGGTTACATGTACATATATCTTTGGGAATCTTTCTTGATCCAGAAAGGCATTGCCTTTCTGACCTTTTCCTGCCATATCACCTAGTGATATATATCTGTAGAGCCAACTTGGACCAAGATGATCTAGGGGTGTGCCTATGTGGTAACCCTTGGCAATGTCTCTATTATTTTTATCACTTACCCCTGTTAGAAAATATTCCCTGTTACAGAAATCTCAGAAATGAAAGTTCGTTTTGAATCTTTAAGGTTTTCAAGAGTACCCACTAAGACTGCAAGTCCCCTGGGCAGTGTAATACCCAGTGGTGTGCAGATAAACCAGCTCCTCACAGGCCAGTAGGGAATGTTAACAATGCCAATTTCCTGGGTATAAGCATTTCCTCCAAGGCTGATGACTAGCTACCAAAAGTTGAAAGTTTGCTTGTAAAATTCCTGAATATTGAGCAGTTATCTCTCACAACCTGGTAGAGTTTGGCTCCAGCATGCCACTGGCTTAATTAAGTCTTTTTTTTTCCATCTTCTCTCTCTACCCCATCTACTGTAATTCATTTCTCTCCTTGTTTATTTTCCCATTCCCCTCACAACCTCTTATATGTAATTTTGTATAACAATGAGGGTCTCCCTCCATTTCCATGCAATTTCCCTTTTCTCTCCTTTTCTCTCCCACCTCATGTCTCTGTTTAATGTTAATCTTTTCTTCCTGCTCTTCTTCCCTGCTCTGTTCTTAGTTGCTCTCATTATATCAAAGAAGACATTTGGTATTTGATTTTTAGGGATTGGCTAGCTTCACTAAGCATAATCTGCTCTAGTGCCATCCATTTCCCTGCAAATTCCATTATTTTGTCATTTTTTAGTGCTGCATAATACTCCATGGTGTATAAATGCCACATTTTTTTTATCCATGCATCTATTGAAGGGCATCTGGGTTGGTTACACAGTCTAGCAATTGTGAATTGTGCTGCTATGAACATCGATGTGGCAATATCCCTGTAGTATGCTCTTTTAAGGTCTTCAAGGAATAGTCCCAGGAGGGCAATAGCTGGGTCAAATGGTGGTTCCATTCCTAGCTTTCCCAGGAATCTCCATACTGCTTTCCAAATTGGCCGCACCAATTTGCAGTCCCACCAGCAATGTACAAGAGTACGCTTTTCCCCACATCCTCGCCAGCACTTCTTGTTGTTTGACTTCATAATGGCTGCCAATCTTACTGGAGTGAGATGGTATCTTAGAGTGGTTTTGATTTGCATTTCTCTGACTGCTAGAGATGGTGAGCATTTTTTCATGTACTTGTTGATTGATTGTATGTCCTCCTCTGAGAAGTGTCTGTTCAGGTCCTTGGCCCATTTGTTGATTGGGTTATTTGTTATCTTATTGTCTAATTTTTTGAGTTCTTTGTATACTCTGGATATTAGGGCTCTATCTGAAGTGTGAGGAATAAAAATTTGTTCCCATGATGTAGGCTCCCTATTTACCTCTCTTATTGTTTCTTTTGCTGAGAAAAAACTTTTCAGTTTAAGTAAGTCCCATTTGTTGATTCTTGTTATTAACTCTTGTGCTATGGGTGTCCTATTAAGGAATTTGGACACAATATGTAGATCGGAGCCAACTTTTTCTTCTATCAGCTGCAGAGTCTCTGATTTGATATCTAGCTCCTTGATCCGCTTTGAGTTAACTTATGTGCATGGCGAGAGGAGGGGATTCAGTTTCATTTTGTTGCATATGGATTTCCAGTTTTCCCAACACCATTTGTTGAAGATGCTATCCTTTCTCCATTGCATGCTTTTAGCTCCTTTATCAAATATAAGATAGTTGTAGCTTTGTGGATTAGTCTCTGTGTCCTCTATTCTATACCATTGGTCCACCCGCCTGTTTTGGTACCAGTACCATGCTGTTTTTGTCACTATTGCTCTGTAATATAGTTTGAAATCTGGTATCCCTATACCGCTTGATTCACACTTCCTGCTTAGAATTGCTTTTGCTATTCTGGGTCTTTTATTTTTCCATATGAATTTCATGATTGCTTTATCTATTTCTACAAGAAATGCCATTGGTATTTTGATTGGCATTGCATTAAACCTAAAGAGAGCTTTTGGTAATATCGCCATTTTGAAGATGTTAGTTCTGCCTATCCATGAACAGGGTATATTTTTCCATCTTCTAAGATCTTCTTCTACTTCTCTTTTTAGGGTTCTGTAGTTTTCATTGTATAAATCTTTCACCTCTTTTGTTAGGTTCATTCCCAAGTATTTTATTTTTTTGAGGATACTGTGAATGGGGTGTTTTTCCTCATTTCCATTTCAGAAGTTTTGTCGCTGATATACAGAAATGCCTTTGATTTATGTGTGTTGATTTTATATCCTGCCACTTTGCTGAATTCATTTATTAGTTCTAGTAGTTTCTTTGTAGACCCTTTTGGGTTTTCTAGGTATAGAATCATGTCATCTGCAAATAGTGATAATTTAAGTTCTTCTTTTCCTATTTTTATGCCTTTAAATTCTTTAGTCTGTCTAATTGCTCTGGCCAGTGTTTCGAGGACTATATTGAATAGAAGTGGTGATAGAGGGCATCCCTGCCTTGTTCCAGATTTTAGAGGGAATGCCTTCAATTTTTCTCCATTCAGAATGATGCTAGCCTGAGGCTTAGCATAGATAGCTTTTACAGTGTCGAGGCAAGTTCCTGTTATGCCTAGTTTTTCTAATGTTTTGAACATAAAGGGATGCTGTACTTTGTCAAATGCTTTTTCTGCATCTATGGAGATGATCATATGGTTCTTATTTGTAAGTCTATTGATGTGGTGAATAACATTTATTGATTTCCGTATATTGAACCATCCTTGCATCCTAGGGATGAATCCTACTTGATCATGGTGCACAATTTTTTTGATGTGCCTTTGTATCCGATTCGCCAGAATTTTATTGAGGATTTTTGCATCTAGGTTCATCAGAGATATTGGTCTGTAGTTTTCTTTCTTTGAGGTGTCTTTGTCCGCTTTCGGAATCAGGGTGATGTTGGCCTCATAGAATGAATTTGGCAGAGCTCCCTCTTTTTCTATTTCCTGAAATAACTTGAAAAGTATTGGTATTAATTCTTCTTTAAAGGTTTTGTAAAACTCCGCTGTATACCCATCTGGTCCTGGGCTTTTCTTGGTTGGTAGTCTATTGATTGCTTCTTCTATTTCATCCATTGATATTGGTCTGTTTAAATTGTGTGTATCCTCCTCACTCAGTCTGGGCAAATCATATGACTTAAGAAATTTATTGATGTCTTCACTATCTTCTATTTTATTGGAATATAGGTTTTCAAAATAATTTCTAATTGTCTTCTGTATTTCTGTAGCATCTGTTGTGATATTGCCTTTTTCATCCCGTATGTTAGTAATTCGAGTTCTCTCTCTTCTTCTCTTTGTTAGCATGGCTAAGGGTCTGTCAATCTTATTTATTTTTTCAAAGAACCAACTTTTAGTTTTGTTAATTTTTTCAATAGTTTCTTTTGTTTCAATTTCATTGATTTCTGCTCTGATTTTAATTATTTCTTGCCTTCTGCTACATTTACTGTTGTTTTGCTCTTCATTTTCTAGGGCTTTGAGATGAAGTGTGAGCTCATTTATTTGTTGGTTTTTCCTTTTTTTGAGGAATAACCTCCAGGCGATGAATTTTCCTCTGAAAACAGCTTTCATTGTGTCCCATAGATTCCTGTATGTTGTGTCTGTATTTTCATTTATTTCTAAGAATTTTTTGATTTCCTCCTTTATGTCTTCTGTAACCCATTGATCATTCAGTAACATATTGTTCATTTTCCATGTGATGTAGGATTTTTCCTTCCTTCTTTTATCATTGATTTCCAGTTTCATTCCATTATGATCAGACAAAATGCATGGTATTATCTCCACCCCTTTATATTTACTGAGGGTTGCCCTATGGCATAATATATGGTCTATTTTTGAGAAGGATCCATATGCTGCTGAGAAAAAAAGTATATCCACTTGATGATGGTTGATATATTCTATATATGTCAGTTAAGTCTAGGTTATTGATTGTAATATTGAGTTCTATACTTTCTTTATTCAACTTTTGTTTGGAGGATCTGTCCAATGGTGAGAGAGGTGTGGTGAAGTCACCCATAATTATTGTGTTGTGGTCTATTTGATTTTTGAACTTGAGGAGAATTTGTTTTATGAACGTCGCAGCACCATTATTTGGTGCATACATATTGATAACTGTCATGTCTTGTTGGTGAATGGTTCCTTTTAACAGTATATAATGTCCTTCCTTATCCCTTTTGATTAACTTAGTCTTGAAGTCGATTTTATTCGATATGAGGATGGCCACCCCTGCTTGCCTACAAGGACCGTGTGCATGGTATATTTTTTCCCAACCTTTCACCTTCAGCCTGTGTATGTCTTTTCCAATCAGCTGTGTCTCCTGGAGGCAACATATTGTTGGATTTGTTTTTTTAATCCATGTTACCAGCCTATGTCGCTTTATTGGAAAGTTTAAGCCATTAACGTTTAGAGTTACTATTGATATATTTTTTATACTGCCAGCCATGTTTGATTATTAATCTTTTTTTAAAAATTTAGTTTGTTTCTCCATGATTATCTTTCCCCTCGCCCTCTGTCTTTACCGAGGCACTTCCCTCTGATGGTTTTGGTTATTGTTTTTCATTTCTTCCTCGTGTAGTGTTTTGCTCAAAATGCTTTGCAATGCTGGTTTTCTGGCTGCAAATTCTTTTAACTTTTGTTTATCATGAAAAATTTTTATTTCGTTGTCGTACCTGAAATTAATTTTGCTGGATACAGAATTCTTGGTTGGCATCCATTGTCTTTCAGTGTTTGAAATACATTGTTCCATGACCTTCTTGCTTTCAGTGTCTGTGATGAAAAATCCTTTGTTAACCTTATTGGTTTACCCCTGAATATAATCTGTCTCCTTTCTCTTGTAGCTTTTAATATTTTCTCTTTGTTTTGTATATTGGATATCTTCATAACGATGTGTCTTGGCGTTGGCCTACTGTGATTTTGTGTGCTCGGTGACCTGTATGCATCTTCAATTTCTATATCTGTTTCCTTTTTTATTTCTGGAAAGTTTTCTATAATTATTTCATTCAGCAGGTTTCTCATTCCCTTGGTTTGAATCTCTGTACCTTCTTCTATCCCGATGACTCGTAAGTTTGTTTTTTTTATGTTATCCCATAACTCTTGGATGTTTTTCTCGTGATTTTTTACCAGCCTTTCTGAGTTGGCTAGACTCTTTTCAAGATGATATATTTTGTCTTCATTATCTGAAGTTCTGGCTTCTACTTGATCCACTCTGTTAGTGATACTCTCAATTGAGTTTTTAATTTGGTTTATCGTTTCCTTCATTTCTAGAATTATTGTTTGATTATTTTTTATAATCTCTATCTCCTGATAAAGATGCTTAACTTCTTCTTTTATCTGTTTATGTAATTCATTCTCAATGTGTTCTTTCGCTGCTTGAATTTGCTGTCTCATATCCTCTTTAAGGTTCCATTCCATCTGTCTAAAGTATTCCTTGAGTTCTTTATTTGACCATTTTTCTGATGACTCTAGGTCTTCCTGAATATTTAGGCTGTCCTGCATTGTTTGTACTCCTTTTCTTCCTTGCTTTTTCATGCTGCTCATGTTACTTCTTGTTCTGTTTGACTGCTGAGTTACTGTTTACTCCTATAAATTTATTTGATGCTTGGGAGGAAAGGTATTAGAAGGGAAGGGAAGAAGTCACTAAAGAGAATGAGAGTAAGCAGGTAGAATTCAAGGGAGGGGGAATAAGATAATTGAAAAGAAATGAAAAGACAAAAGAAGAAAAAAATAGGTAATAAAAAAATTAAAAAAAATAATAAAAAAATTAAAATTAAAATTGGAAGAAAAAAAAATTTAAAAAAAAATTGTAAAAAAAAATTTAAAAAACAAGAAAGAAAAAATGAAAATGAAAGAAAAACCCAAATCAAAATAAAAAAAAAGAGAGAAAAGAAAAAAGAAAAAAAAAACTAATAAATGCAGTCTTAGAGTTTGATTAACTTCTATTCCAGTAGTTGGAGCTGTGCCCACTGGGCCAAGCTTCTCCTCTCAATAGGCAGGAACCAATCACTGTGCAGCACCTCCTCCTCCCAGACTGGGCGAGTCTCCAATCCTGAGTGCCTAGGGCCTCCTCTTGTGTCTAGTCACTTCCCCACTTTTCCTCTAGCTAGGCCCCTCTCACGGGTGACGCTCACCACAATACTGGGTACACGCCAGGTCTGCTGCTCCCGGGAGCCCTGTTTTCATGAATGACTGGGCACACTCTTCCAGTTTGCCATTCCCTCAGACCCTAAGTTTGTAGAGCTTGGGGCTGAGAATCCTCAGCGAATTTTACTGCCCCTCCGGTAGCCACGCCCCCGGTAGCTGGTGACCTCAGCTGTCAGCACTGGTGGGAGCGGTAGTTCCGCGCCGAAGGTCCCGCACCACCTCTAATTCATTCGGTCTGGCTACCGCGCTCACGGGAGAGCTGGGAGGGGCCCTTAAGGTTTCCCCGATGTGTGGAGAGGGAAGGCTAGGGGATTACACACCTGTAGCCGCAGGGTTCAATGAAGTTATCTCCTCCGCTGCAGTCTGATGACGTCAGTTCTCTGCCATGGTGGTATCTCTTGCAAATGGCGACAGTTCGTTTCCCTTTGCCGGGTGACCAATGCAACGGGTGGGTCCTTACTGTCTCTCCCAAGCCCCATTTCAAACCTGTGGCCACTACCTATGAAGGCTCGGTAGGCATTACCTCCGTAGGATCAGAAGGGCCGACCAGTTGTTTCAGCCGGATGGATTAGTGCTGAGTCACAGCTGTTTGTCTGCGGGAAGCAGGCAAACGGGAGCTTGAATTCAGCCGATCCGGGCTCGGTGTGTGTTCTGAGAGGCCCAGACTGTTCACCCCAGATCCACATCAGCTCAGCATTGCCTAGTGATCCTGAGCAAACAGATTTAGGCTGTTTACGACTCCCTATGCCTGCACAACTGAAGAGGTCAGAGACTTGATCTCTCCGCGCCCGCCGCCATGTTGGAATCCCCCTTCTACATATGCAGTTTTGATCAAGGAACACCAGTGGTCCACATAATGTAATAATTTGAACTTTGTCAATGTACACAGAATTTGCAGAGTTTTCACTTAACCTGAGCTGGAGCCGTTCAGCAGCAAGCATCCTCATCTCAGCCTGACTTTATAGTTCTTAGCTCATGTTCCCATCCATGTACCTGTTGTGAAACAGGAAAGTCTCTGTATCCTTTGGAAAATGCCCCCCTCTAAACAAAGGAACAAACAGGGAAAAAGCAAAACATGACAACAACAAAAATATTTTAAATCTTTTTTTTTTTTCTCTTTTTTTTTTTTATTGCTCGTTCATAACATTACATAGTTCTTAATACATCATATTACACGGTTTGATTCAAGTGGATTATGAACTCCCGCTTTTACCCCGTATACAAATTGCTGTATCACTTCAGTTACCCTTCCATTGATTGACATATTGCCTTTCTAGTGTCTGATGTATTCTGCTGTCTGTCCTATTGTCTACTATCCCCCCTCCCCTCCCCTCCCCTCCCCTCCCCTTTTCTCTCTCTACCCCTTCTACTGTAAATCATTTCTTCCATTTGTATTCTCTTGACTTACCCCTCCTTTCCTCTTATATGACATTTTGTATAACCCTGAGGATCGCCTTCCATTTCCATGCAATTTCCCTTCTCACTCCCTTTCCCTCCCACCTCTCATCCCTGTTTACTGTAAATATTCTTCTCAAGCTCTTCGTCCCTACCCTGTCCTTGTTTACACCCCTTATATCAAAGGAGTCATTTGGTATTTGTTTTTTAAAGATTGACTAGCTTCACTTAGCATAATCTGCTCTAATGCCATCCATTTCCCTCCAAATTCTATGATTTTGTCATTTTTTAATGCAGAGTGATACTCCATAGTGTATAAATGCCACATTTTTTTTATCCATTCATCTATTGAAGGGCATCTAGGCTGGTTCCACAGTCTTGCTATCGTGAATTGAGCTGCTATGAACATCGATGTAGCAGTGTCCCTGTAGCATGCTCTTGTTAGGGCTTTAGGGAATAGACCGAGAAGGGGAATAGCTGGGTCAAATGGTGGTTCCATTCCCAGCTTTCCGAGAAATCTCCATACTGCTTTCCAAATTGGCTGCACCAATTTGCAGTCCCACCAGCAATGAACAAGAGTGCCCTTTTCCCCGCATCCTCTCCAGCACTTATTGTTGTTTGACTTCCTAATGGCTGCCAGTCTTACTGGAGTGAGATGGTATCTTAGGGTAGTTTTGATTTGCATTTCTCTGACTGCTAGAGATGGTGAGCATTTTTTCATGTACTTGTTGATTGATTGTATGTCCTCCTCTGAGAAGTGTCTGTTCAGGTCCTTGGCCCATTTATTGATTGGGTTATTTGTTATCTTATTGTCTAATTTTTTGAGTTCTTTGTATATTCTGGTTATTAGGGCTCTATCTGAAGTGTGTGGAGTAAAGATTTGTTCCCAGGATGTAGGCTCCCTATTTATCTCTCTTATTGTTTCTTTTGCTGAGAAAAAAACTTTTTAGTTTGAGTAAGTCCCATTTGTTGATTCTATTTGTTAACTCTAGCGCTATGGGTGTCCTATTGAGGAATTTGGAGCCCGATCCCACAGCGTGTAGATCATAACCAACTTTTTCTTCTATCAGATGCCGTGTCTCTGATTTAATATCAAGCTCCTTCATCCATTTTGAGTTGACTTTTGTGCACGGCGAGAGATAGGGATTCAGATTCATTTTGGTGCAAATGGATTTCCAGTTTTCCCAGCA
Source organism: Urocitellus parryii (assembly GCF_045843805.1). Classification (NCBI taxonomy): domain Eukaryota; kingdom Metazoa; phylum Chordata; class Mammalia; order Rodentia; family Sciuridae; genus Urocitellus; species Urocitellus parryii. The sequence goes on along the minus strand of NC_135532.1, from coordinate 43,726,677 downwards.
CCATTTGTTGAAGATGCTATCCTTCCTCCATTGCATGCTTTTAGCCCCTTTATCAAATATAAGATAGTTGTAGTTTTGTGGATTGGTTACTGTGTCCTCTATTCTGTACCATTGGTCCACCCGCCTGTTTTGGTACCAGTACCATGCTGTTTTTGTTACTATTGCTCTGTAGTATAGTTTGAAGTCTGGTATCGCTATACCGCCTGATTCACACTTCCTGCTTAGTATTGTTTTTGCTATTCTGGGTCTTTTATTATTCCATATGAATTTCATGATTCTTTTATCTATTTCTACAAGATATGCTGTTGGGATTTTGATTGGCATTGCATTGAACTTATAGAGAACTTTTGGTAATATCGCCATTTTGATGTTAGTTCTGCCTATCCATGAGCAGGGTATGTTTTTCCATCTTCTAAGGTCTTCTTCTATGTCTTTCTTTAGGGTTCTGTAATTTTCATTGTATAAATCTTTCACCTCTTTTGTTAGGTTCATTCCCAAGTATTTTATTTTTTGGGGGGATATTGTGAATGGAGTAGTTGTCCTCATTTCCGTTTCAGAGGATTTGTCGCTGATATACAGGAATGCCTTTGACTTATGCGTGTTGATCTTATATCCTGCCACTTTGCTGAATTCATTTATTAGCTCTAATAGCTTCTTTGTAGACCCTTTTGGGTCTGCTAGGTATAGAATCATATCATCTGCAAATAGTGATAATTTAAGTTCTTCTTTTCCTATTTTTATGCCTTTAATTTCTTTTGACTGTCTAATTGCTCTGGCCAGTGTTTCGAGGACTATGTTGAACAGAAGTGGTGAGAGAGGGCATCCCTGTCTTGTACCAGATCTTAGAGGGAATGCCTTCAATTTTTCTCCATTCAGAATGATGCTGGCCTGTGGCTTATCATAGATTGCTTTTACAATGTTGAGGTATGATCCTGTTATCCCTAATTTTTCTAGCGTTTTGAACATAAAGGGATGCTGTACTTTGTCGAATGCTTTTTCTGCATCTATTGAGATGATCATATGGTTCTTATTTTTAAGTCTATTGATGTGGTGAATAACATTTATTGATTTCCGTATATTGAACCAGCCTTGCATCCCAGGGATGAATCCTACTTGATCATGATGTATAATTTTTTTGATATGTATTTGAATCCGATTCGCCAGAATTTTATTGAGGATTTTTGCGTCAAGGTTCATTAGAGATATTGGTCTGTAGTTTTCCTTCTTTGATGTGTCTTTGTCTGGTTTCGGAATCAGGGTGATGTTGGCCTCGTAGAATGAATTTGGAAGTTCTCCCTCTTTTTCTATTTCCTGAAATAGCTTGAAAAGTATTGGTGTTAGTTCCTCTTTAAAGGTTTTGTAAAACTCTGCTGTATACCCATCCGGTCCTGGGCTTTTCTTAGTTGGTAGTCTTTTGATGGTTTCTTCTATTTCCTCTATTGTTATTGGTCTGTTTAGGTTGTCTATATCCTCCTGGCTCAATCTGGGCAGATCATAGGACTCAAGGAATTTATCTATGCCTTCACTATCTTCTATTTTATTGGAGTATAAGGATTCAAAGTAATTTCTGATTATCTTCTGTATTTCTGAAGTGTCTGTTGTGATATTGCCTTTTTCATCCTGTATGCTAGTAATTTGGGTTCTCTCTCTTCTTCTCTTCGTTAGCATGGCTAAGGGTCTGTCAATTTTATTTATTTTTTCAAAGAACCAGCTTTTAGTTTTGTCAATTTTTTCAATTGTTTCTTTTGTTTCAATTTCATTAATTTCAGCTCTGATTTTAATTATTTCTTGCCTTCTACTTCTTTTGCTGTTGTTTTGTTCTTCTTTTTGTAGGATTTTGAGATGAAGTATGAGATCATTTATTTGTTGGTTTTTTCTTTTTTTGAGGAATGAACTCCAAGCAATGAATTTTCCTCTTAGAACTGCTTTCAATGTGTCCCATAGATTCCGATATGTTGTGTCTGTGTTTTCATTTAACTCTAGGAATTTTTTAATTTCCTCCTTGATGTCTTCTAAAACCCATTGATCACTCAGCAACCTATTGTTCATTCTCCAGGTGATGCTTGCTTTTTCCTTTCTTCTTTTATCATTGATTTTCAGTTTCATTCCATTATGATCAGATAAGATGCATGGTATTATCTCTACCCCTTTGTATTGTCTAAGAGTTGCCCTGTGACATAGTATATGGTCTATTTTTGAGAAGGTTCCATGTGCTGCTGAGAAAAAAGTGTAGCTACTTGATGTTGGGTGGTATAGTCTATATATGTCAATTAAGTCTAGGTTGTTAATTCTGTTATTGAGTTCTATAGTTTCCTTATTTAACTTTTGTTTGGAAGATCTGTCCAGTGGTGAGAGAGGTGTGTTGAAGTCTCCCATGATTATTGTATGTTGGTCTATTAGACTCTTGAACTTGAGAAGAGTTTGCTTGATGAACACAGCTGCACCATTATTTGGGGCATATATATTTATGATTGTTATGTCTTGTTGGTGTATGGTTCCCTTGAGCAGTATGAAGTGTCCTTCTATATCCCTTTTGATTAGCTTTGGCTTGAAATCTATTTTATTAGATATGAGTATGGACACTCCTGCTTGTTTCCGCGGTCCATATGAGTGATATGATTTTTCCCAACCTTTCACCTTCAGTCTATGTATATCTTTTCCTATCAAATGCGTCTCCTGTAGACAGCATATTGTTGGGTCTTGTTTTTTGATCCATTCTACTAGCCTGTGTCTCTTAATTGGTGAGTTTAAGCCATTAACATTTAGGGTTATTATTGAGATATGGTTTGTTCTTCTATCCATATTTGTTTATTGATGTTACTAAACCTGATTTGTTATCCTCTTTGACTACTTTCCCCCCTTTACTGTCCTACCTCCCATTGTTGGTTTTCAATGTTATTTTCCATTTCCTCTTCCTGTAATGTTTTGCCAAGGATTTTTTGAAGAGATGGTTTTCTAGCTGCGAATTCTTTTAACTTTTGTTTATTGTGGAAGGTTTTAATTTCATCTTCTAACCTGAAGCTTAATTTCGCCGGATACACGATTCTTGGTTGGAGCCCATTGTCTTTCAGTGTTTGAAATATGTTATTCCAGGATCTTCTAGCTTTCAGAGTCTGTGTTGAGAGATCAGCTGTTATCCTGATTGGTTTACCCCTAAATGTAATCTGCTTTCTTTCTCTTGCAGCTTTTAAAATTCTCTCCTTATTCTGTATGTTGGACATCTTCATTATAATGTGTCTAGGTGTGGATCTCTTATGATTTTGCATATTCGGCGTCCTGTAGGCTTCTAGGATTTGGGATTCTGTCTCAATCTTCAATTCTGGGAAGTTTTCTCGTATTATTTCACTGAATAGACTGTTTATTCCTTTGGAATGGAGCTCTGTGCCTTCCTGTATCCCAATGACTCTTAAATTTGGTCTTTTGATATTGTCCCATAATTCTTGGATGTTCTGCTCATGGTTTCTTAGCAGACTTGCTGAGCTGTCTATGTTCTTTTCCAGTTGAAATACTTTGTCTTCATTGTCTGATGTTCTCTCTTCTAAGTGATCTACTCTGCTGGTAGTATTCTCAATTGAGTTTTTAAGTTGGTTTATTGTTTCCTGCATTTCTAGAATTTCAATTTGTTTGTTTTTTATTACCTCTATCTCCCTGTGAAATTGATCTTTTACTTCCTGGATTTGTTTGTCAATGTGATCTTTCATTGTCTGATTTTGCTGTCTCATGTCTTCCTTGAGACTCCAGATCATCTGAAGCATATATATCCTGAACTCTTTAACTGATATTCCATCTGTTGCAGCTATTACCTCTTCTAAAGTTGAGTTGACCTGCATTGCTTGTGGTCCTTTCTTTCCTTGTCTTTTCATACTGCTCGCGTTTCTTTCTGCTTGGTGCAACTGTTGTGTTTTGAAATTTACCCCCTATTTATTTATGTTGCTCTTGTATACTTGAAAAGTCTCCCTTGCAGGTGCGGGCGGCGGCTGTGCCCCTACTCCAATTGGGGTGATGTGTCTACCACGCTGGCGGCTCTCTGGGCCTGTTCCGGGAGTGGAAGGCGGCTCTGCTCTGTCCCTATTCCAATTGGGGTGTCGTGACTACAATGCTGGCAGGTCGCTGGGCCTGTTCCGGGCATGGGCGGTGGGCTTGGCTGGCGGGATTCCACCTAATGGCAGTCCCTAACCTCCCTGCTTGCTAATTAATGGCTTCTCTGAGGCGCCACGCCTTCTGTAGCTGCGGGGCAGGCCGCGCGAATCAGTTGGCCTGGATCTCCGGGGTCCTGCTGCTGGCTGTTTTGATGTTGCAAGCTGTTGGAGAGTGGTGGTGTATTCTTCAGCTTTCCCGGATGGTGGCCGCTGACTGCCTGGATGGAGTGTCCGCTGTTTTGATGTTGCACTCTGAAGGAGAGTGGCGGTGTATCCTTCAGCTTTCCCGGATGGTGGCCGTTGACTGCCTCGATGGAGTGTCCTCTGTGGGGGATGGGACTGTACCGCTTCCTTCCCCTTCTGAGATCCCGTGCTCGGCCCAAGGGTCCGTGTGGGCTTGGCTGGTGGGATTCCACCTAATGGCCTTCCCTAACCTCCCTGCTTGCCAATTAATGGCTTCACTGAGGCGCCACACCTTCTGTAGCCGCAGGGCAGGCCATGCGAATCAGTTGGCCTGGATCTCCGGGGCCCTTCAAAAAAAATATTCTAAATCTAAACAGCAAATAGTATCAGCCCACAACTAAAGAGAAAGTGAAGAAATCTGTGCTTATTCAGAAAAATAGAAATTTGGGCTGAATTATGGAGTTGGAATGCCACATGGACTAGTGGCTTGGATGCATATGATGAATTTTGTCATACATTCTGTGAGGAGGTAAGGAGAGTAAACTCACAAACTTTCAATACATTTTCCAGACAGAATTTTATTTTTAGCTTTATTAATGAGTCTACCTCTCAATTTACAGAATTATATGAGTCTTAAGGAGTTTATGAAAAGGTTTTAATAATAAATGACTGCACTTTATGAGAGAAATTCCATGCTATAATGGTATTTCTGGTTTGGGGAATTCGTAAATGCCTCAGGACTCATTTCTTAAGATTACCTGCTACATAGCATGAGTCTCTAAGATTTTCATCTCACTCTAGTTAGAATGGCAACTATTAAGAATACAAACAACAACAAGTGTTGGTGAGGATGTAGGGGAAAATTCACTCTCATGCATTGCTGGTGGGACTGCAAATTAGTGCAGCCAATTTGGAAAGCAGTACAGCGATTCCTTGGCAAGCTGGGCATGGAACCGACATTTGACACACCTAATCCACTCCTCAGTCCCAAAGGACTTAAAACAGCATACTACAGGGACACAGCCACATCAATGCTTATAGCAGCACAATTCACAATAGCTAAATTGTGGAAGCAACCTAGATGTCCTTCAGTAATGAATGGATAAAGAAATGTGGTATATATACACAACTGAATATTATTCAGCTTTAATAAGAATAAAATTATGGCATTTGCTAGTAAATAGATGGAGCTGCACCATATCATAGTAAGTGAAATAAGCCAATTCGAAGAAACCAAAAGCTGAATGTTTTCTGATATGTGGATGCTAACCCACAGTAAGGGAGTAGGGTAGGGAAGCATAGAGGAACTTTGGATTAGACAGAGGGGAGTGAGGTGAGGTAGGAAGGAAAGTAGAATGAATCAGACATTATTATCATATGTGCATATATGATTACATGACTGGTGTAATTCTACATAATGTACAACCAGAAGAATGAGAAGTTATAATCCACTTATGTGTGATGTTCAAAATGCATTCTACTGTCATGTATAACTACTTAGAACAAATTAAAAAATAAAAAATAAATTTAAAAAATTCTTTATGTCAGAATCACAGCAAATAATCAGTTCCTAAAATAATCTAAATTATTAATCTAAGTAATCTAAAATAATCTCTAAAATACATTTGTGATCTACTTCACAGTGTTACTATGGCTCACTCTAAAGTCTCAATAAATACAAACTCTTAGAATTATGCTTTTTTTGTTGTTGTTTCTTTTTTGTGGTTTTGCCGCTGGTGGTTTGTGGTACTAATGATTGAACCCAAGAATGCTCTACTAGTGAGCTACATTCCCATCTCCAATATCCTTTTTTACTGTTTTGTGTAACATGGACTCCTACTGACTCAGCCTCCTGAGTATAGTTCGTCTTTTTGAAGAATATACTATTTTTGAAGATGTTGTGGAAAGAACATACATGATAATGAGAATATCCTCAAAAATTTATTTTTCCAGGTAGAACATATTTGGTTTCAACTTAAAATATTCACTATCCTAAGCCAAATTTTATTCTCAAATGTCATGTTCTATTCACAATTCCAGGATGAGCAAGTAAGGAATATATTATGAAATGACAGTAAGAGTTCCATGTTCCAGCATATACTGGAGTGTAACCTGTGTATGCCAATGTGATCTCTCAGATTAGGAGAATGAGTTTAATATGAGTGAGCATTACAATATGACTACAGTACAAAGCACTTCTCAATTTAGGCTGCATAAAACGGCCTCCCCAATACAAAATAGAATGGGCCTCTTCTCTAAGCAGCTAATCGGCCTATTCTTCAACTATCATTTGTTAATATTCATCTTCTATAGGATTATGTTAAGGCAGAATATATCCAAAGAGATGTGAGTAGGATGGTGAAAGCGCTTGAACTGAAGCCACATAAGTTATGAGAGAAGAACTGGGAATAATTAGCCCAGAGAAAACAATGCTTGATTTGGACATGGCTAAATCTTTCCAGCTCCTTGAAACTCAACCACAGCTACTTTGTCAAAAACAAAGATATATTATTCATGAAGTTTCATAATCTATTTTTTCTCTTAACTCATTCAATGGGTTCATACTATTGGTTATGTGTATTTTTATAAATTCTTTTTTCCATATGTATTTATACTTGACTTTCATAATTTATTTGTGTCACTCTAGTGCCTACCCTGTTGATTAGTGCTATATTTTAATTCAGATTCAAAGAATGCATGAACTTTCAGAGAGTTTGCTGTTCTTGAACTTATTTGCCTAAATTATGATGTGTGTATAAGCAATTACATAGTTTATACCATATAATACACATTTTCCTTATTAGCTATGGGACAAATAAACCATATTTCTGTGGTTGGCTAATTATTGTATTTTATTTATTTGTTATTTCTTTTTATTCTTCAAGTTTTGTGGTGTGTATGTGTGTGTGTGTGTGCATATTCTCACTGTGTGGATAGGTTAGAAAAAATATATATTTATGTAATCTTACTTTCATTTAATTGCTTTCTTTTGCATCTGTTTATGATTTAGCCTTGTTTTGTTTTGACTTAGGTGAGATATAATTATATACAGGTTTGAACTGTTTTGATCTTATATTTGCTTGTTTGTTTTTATATTGGTTTATGTCCTTAATCCCACAATACCAAATTTTCATGCTCCCTCTCCTCTTTTGTCTTTTAATTACTTTTAGTTAATTTTTTGTAATTCCTTCTTTATAGTCAACATCAGCTACCTATCTCCTGACTCTTTTTTGTTTACTTAACATATTTCAAACTTTTCTTGCCTTCTGTCTAATAGAATTAGATAGTTAATGTAATTCATACCCCATTCATGTTGTTGTGATTATTGATAGAATACACGACATAGTAGATACCTGCTGTTTAATTCTTGATTGAGTTAATGATTTTTTATTTTTGGTATTGATGGTACTGATGCTCACCTCAACATTCCTATATAGGTGGCAATTATTGTTATAGATGTCAAAGTGGACAGCAGACACTGTATATCTGTTGCTAACAGTAGTGCTATTCCTGGCTCCCACTTCCTGTAAGAGGATCTGGAAAATGATTGGAACATTTCAAGTTCACAGAGTCAAGATCTTGCTGTGGAGCAATACTCACAATTCAGCCAAGTTAGTAACAGCAAATCTCACTCCACACATGATGATCTAGCCGCACATGATCCTTCACATTACTTCAAGGCCAGAGAATTGGGGAAACAAAACCCCCAAACAAACAAAAAAAAAAACCAGGTCCCAAGTAGGAACAATCAGAGGGGCACCTCAGGTTGCACTCTTAGATATCTACTCATAAAGCAAAAAAGACAACTATCCACAAGAGGACTTAAAAAACGAAGGAGAATCCATTTAACTGATGCACAAGTCCAACCAAGACCTCTGAAAACATGAGGAAAGAGGCCAAGAAATCTCCTCCAAAATTCAGAATCTCCCAACAAAGGATCCCACAGATATGGAAGTAGATGAAATTTCAAAGATTATAAAAATGATTATTAAAATGTTAAACTAAAAGAAGATCTAAGCAATGAATGAAGAAAGCTAATATTGGAGATAAAAGACCACTTCAATAAAAAAATAGAAATATTGAAAAGAAACCAGTCAGAACTCATGAAAATGAAAGACACAAATCACACATCACAATAGCTCAACTGTGGAACCAACCTAGATGCCCTTAAATGGATGAATGGATTTTTATAAAATGTGACATATATACACAATGGAATATTACTCATCAATAAAGGAGAATAAATCATGGCATTTGCAGGTAAATGGATGGAATTAGAGAAGATAATGCTAAGTGAAGTTAGCCAATCCCCCCAAAAACAAATGCCAAATGTTTCCTTTGATATAAGGAGGCTGATTCATAGTGGGATAGGGAGAGGGAGCATGGGAGGAATAAAGGAACTCTAGATTGGCCAGAGAGGGTGGGAAAAGAAGGGAGGGGGCGTGGGATTATAAATGATGGTGGAATGCGATGATCATTATTAAACAAAGTACATGTATGAAGACATGAATTGGTGTGCAAAAACTTTGTATAAAACCAGAGATGTTGAAAATGGTGCTCTATGTGTGTAATAAGAATTGTAATGCATTCCGCTGTCATATATTAAAAAAAGAAAGAAAGAAAGAAAATTCCACTGGAAACCATCACCAACAGATTAGATTTCATAGAAAACTTGAGTCCTTGAGGACAGAACTTCAACTTCAGGCCTCCAAGACAGGGTAAAATGTCTCAGATGGGGGTGTTCTGGCGGCCAGCATGGAGGTGGCAGGACCAGCTGGAGCTGGGGGAGTCACTAACTCTGAGGGAGAAGTCACCCAACCAGAGGGCTGAAAGTCCAGGGAGGGAGCAGAGGCCCCACGGGGGTGACTGAGCCCCTGGTGGCAAGTTTCTAGTCAAAGTCCAGGCCAGGCCTCTACCTTTAAGGCAGAGTGCCAAGGTGGCAGGAACACTGCACTCCCCAGAATTCTGAATGCTTTGGTCATAATTGATCCCTGCAACGCTCCAGGACATTCAGCTAGAAGGTGGATGGTCATAGAGCGGTTTTTGGAGCAGAGCTGAGGGCTCTCTGAAGCTCTAGCAATGTTTCATGGTTTAGAGGCCTAGGCTTCGGCTTGGGCCAGACCTTGGGTCAGGTGGGAGGCAGCTTGGCTTCCCCCACTGGCCAAGTCTCCAGCTGCACCACAGATACGCCTGTGGAGGTCTCCAAAGCTGTGGAAGACAGTTCCCTTCGTTGTCGAGGAAAAAAAATTGAAACCACAGAATCAAGGTTGAGATCAGAGAATACAAGACTTAAAAAGTATTCTACTGATCTGGAAAAAAAGGATGAAGCATCACAGCTTCAAATAAACCTTCTGTGATGGAGCAGAGTGATCCTGCTGCAGAAAAGGGAACAATTTCTCCACAGAGTTCATCAGTGGGAGAAGTGTTCAGACTCCAACAAGCCCTGTTTGATGCTGAAAATGAAAGAATGAGACTCAGGAGTTTAAGACAGGATACCAGCCTTGCTGAAGACAATCTGAAACTTCAAATGCATGTCCAGGTTTTAGAAAAAGAGAAGTCCTTATTGAGTCAAGAAAAGGAAGAACTTCAGATATCACTTTGCAAACTGAGCTGGGAATATGAAGTCATTAGAAGTGTGGCTTCAACAGACATGTATTTGAATGTACAAATACATGACTTAACACTGAACTTGGAGGCTAAGGAGCAAGAGCTGTATGAGAGTATTAACGAAAAGCAAATGCTGAGAGCTGAGTTAGAATATCTGTACAATGAACACCGGGAAGCCATAACTCACATGAATTGGATAATAGATGACCTATCAAAACAGCAAAATGAAGGAGATGGTCTAATCAAGAAGTTGAAACAAGATCTGGATGATGAAAAAGAGAGAGTTCATCAACTTGAGGAGGATAAAATGGACATAACTAACGAGTTGCATGTACAGAAAGAAAAGTTAACTCAGAGTGCACTGAGCCTCAGTGATTTGCATTTAACCAAGCAGAAGCTTGAAGCTAAAGTCAAAGATTTAGTAGGTCAGCTAGGTCAGTCACAAAAAAGTAGTTTAAACATCCAGCAGGAAAACCTGGAACTTAAGGAATACATTAGCCAAAAGGAAGAGGAACTATGTAGAGTTCGGAACGAGTTAAGACATGCTGTTAATGAAGACTCTAATTTTAAGGATGACTTGCTTAAAGAAGGGGAAGTCGAAATTACAAACTTGAAGCGAAATCTTGCAGAAGTAGAACAGCTCAATGAAAATTTAAAGAAAGTTGCTTTTGATCTGAAAACGGAAAATGACAAGTTGATTTCAGCATGTGAAGATGTAAGGCATCAGTTGGAAGAATCTATTGCTGGTAACAACCAAATTTCTCTAGAAAAAGACACTATTATGGAGACTCTGAAAAGAGAGAAAGAACAGATCCAAGTAGAACTGTGTCAGGCCAAAAAGAGACTGTTGGAAGAGGCAAACAATTACAGGCAGACTATTCAGGAACTCTCAAATGTATGTAATTGGAATACCTCTGCCTTACAGCTGGAACAGGAGCGTGTAGTGCAACTCAGTCAAGAGAAAGACTTTGAAATAGCAGGACTCAAGAAGAATATTGAGCAAATGGTTACTGATCAAAAAGAAACTAAGGAAATATTGGCATCTTGTTTAGAAGAACAGAAGCAATTGATGCAACTTATAAATGAGAAAGAAGTTTTTATTGGCCAACTCAAACAAGAAAGTTCAGAACTGCAAAAGGATTTAGATAAGTATTCTCAGGCCTTAAAACAAAATGAAACTTTAAGGCAGACCATAGAGGCAAAAGACAAAAGTCTTAGCTCCACAAAGGAAGAAAACAGACATCTGCAAGAAGAATTGGAAAGACTTAGGGAACAGCGGAATCGAGTTGGAGCTGTGGCTGCGCCTCAAACCCTCGATAGTATCACAGAACTAGAATCTGAGGTATCTCAACCAAATGTCATCAAGAATCTTCTGGAAGAGGAAGTTACACATCATCAAAAGATCATTGAAGATCAAAACCAGAGTCAAATGCAACGACTTCAGTCTCCACAGGAGCAGAAGGAGGAAATGGATAAATTTAAATACCAGTATGAGCAGATGAAGGCTGCACATCCCCAACTGATTTTTAAAAAAGACAAGGAAATTAAGAATTTGCAGAAAACCATCAAACAAATAAAAGCCCAGGGGCATGAAGAGAGACAGGACATTCAAACAGAGAATGCTGATAGTTTTCCAGAAACAAAAGAGAAAAGCCTTAATATAGAAAATGGGAATGAAAACCATGCCATGTGTAAAGCCAAAATGGAAAAATTTGTGAAAAGAATCAAAGAACGAATACTTGACATTCAACTTTGTAATTCAAAGAATATATCTTTAACCAAAAAGATCCATCAGCTGTCTGAAGAGGAGGTTGAGAAACTCACTCAAATTATCCAGCAGAAAGACATGGAGAGACAAGCTCTTTGTGCTTGAATGTCTCTAGTTTCATACACCTAAGATGTCCTTGACCTCCAGCAGCAACTCCTCCAGACCTTCACTATGGAAGGAGAACAAGGATGATTTGTTAGTATCCATTTAAATATTTCAATTGGCTACAAAGTCACTTCAGGTGAAATTCAATTTTCTAGGTGTTAAATATAGCTATTTTGAATGGGAAGATCCAAAAGTGTCCCCAACATACCCTTGAGACCAGATGAACCAACTAGGCTTAATAGTTCTTTATCAGGACTTTTTATTCAACATTGTCCAAATACTAAAACAAAATTACACTTGGAGGGCCCAAATATGAAATTTAGTGGTTCAATTCTAAGATTCTCTTTATCAAAATTCTTTAATCAAAACTTATCCATTTAACTATTTCAATTGGCTACAAAGCCACTTCAGGTTAAATTCAATTTTCTAGGTGTTAAATATGTCCATAAGGAAAATGGTTTCTACACGTTAAGTGTGAGTCAAACCAAAAGTCTTAATACATCAATCATTTCCAATGGAAAAGTTAATTTGTAAGAACGTATCATTAAAATCTGGACTGTTTATCTAAACGATTCTCTGGGTTATCAAAACGAGTATTTAAAATTAATCTTTTTTTATTTTTGTAAATTAAGATAAAAGATGAATCAAGAGTTTCCAGCTTGAGCTGGGTGAAAGTCGGAGAGGAGAGAAAGCAGATTATGTGGCAGTTGCTTCTCTGACACCTGTAGTTTCCAGAACCATTAAGAACATTTTTATTAAAATTAATTTAGTATGAAACAAATTTTTAAATATAAATTATATTATAGTTAAATATAAATTAATATTATTACCTTTAATTTAAATGTATTTTAATAATTAATTTTATGATAGTTTTATTACCTTTAACTTTATTTTTTGATGTAGCACTTAAAATTTTATTTGTATTGCTTTTTAATTTAATAAAATTAATTTATATAAAATTATAACATAATTTATATTTTAAATTTATTAAATTTTATTTAAATTAATAAAATGTAAAGAAATGAATTTAAATAAAATTTAATATAAATCTTATTCATCAATATTCATTAAATAATTTAATATAAATTTTCATACAATTAATTTTAATGAAAGTGTTCTTAGTGGTTTTGGAAGCTCCAGGTGTCGGAAAGGTATTTGTTTTATGATCTGCTTTTTTCTCTTCTCCGATTTCACCTAGCTTGGGCTGGTAACTTTTGATTTATCTTTTTTCTTAATTTACAAAAATCAAAAATAGAAGACAAAATACCTGGTAGCTATAAATATGTATCATCTTTTCTTCCTTTTTATTTCTTTTTTAAAAATTTTCTATCAGTTTCAACTTTTTGGTTTTTTTACACACCAGAATTAAAATACCTAACATAGAAAAGAAGGCAAGAGCACTAAAAGCTGCAAAAAAAAAACCATCAGGTATCATTTAGGAACAAGCCACAAAGGCTAACTTCTGGCTTCTGAACTCAGATCCTAAAGAAGAACAAGGCCCAGAATGAGATATTCAAGAAAGCTCTTAAAGAAAAATTTTGTCAGTCGAGATTTCTAAATCCAGCAAAGCTCTTTCAAAATCAATGTAGAAAGAATTGCTTTATATGACATGGATAAGCTAAAAGAATTTATGATCACTGAAGAAGCACTACAAAGAATACTCAAAGATAAACTGCACAAAGATATACCCAAAAAATAACTCCCAAAGCTCCTAAATAGATGATGACCATGAGAAGAGCAACCAACTAACTGAAAATTAAGACAGAATTAAATGTAGTAAACAAACCAAAATATCAGAAAATTACAAACCCATATTCACAATAACCCTGATTGCATCTGGCCCCAACTCCTCAGTTAAAAGACACAGATTAATGGATTGAATCAAAAAACAAAATTCCACCAAATGTTGTTTGCAAGAACCTCTATCACCAGCAGACAGGTCATCCAAGTATAAAATTAATAAGGATTTTTCTGACTTTAATACTATAAATCAAATGTACCTAATAGACATCTAGACACTATTTCACCCCCAAACAGCTGAAATGAACTTACCTTTTTCCAGAAGCTCATGGAATCTTTTCCATTATTGATCATATTTTAAAATGAGTACAGCTTGCAAGACAATATTTATTGAGCTCTGCATATAAAATATGTTCATGAATTTGATGTTTTGTTTGATATTTTCAGAAACATGGGTTAATTATAAACCCAAATTTTTCTTGCTATATTTCATGATATTCCCTGTAAAGTGTATTTTTAATTTGTTACATTTATGTTCCTCTCAAGAATGCTATAAAGCTATATCACATTTTTCCTTAGAAATAAAATCATATACTTTCAAAGGCTTTTGATGACTATTATTGTGGGACCAAAAAGGTAAAAGGTTATAACTTTCAAATGTCATTTTCTAATTATAGTGAGCAAATCAGAAAGGGATTTCTCTGTCTATTACTGGTAGAATGTCTATGAGGGCTTTCAGTAGTACTTCCTTCACCATCTATCTTTGAAATGCACAGAATCTTCTAAAACCCAATGTGGGACTACAACTTAAATGTTCTTGTGTATAGCCATGACAGTGACAGATACAGAATTAGCACACAATCAATTCTTAGAGAATCATGGAAAGAAATACATGGAAAGATGACTAATTTATATTAAGCACCATTGATCCATTCCCTCTTTTAAAGAAAATATTCTGGGGCTATGAATCAGTGCAGTTCAATGCAACTTAGGTAACAAAGGTTGGCCTTTCGTTAGGCACTAGTCCAGAAGTTTTGACTTTTGAAGATCTCAGTAGAATATTAAGACCTATTTTCCATTTTAGAAATCATTAGATTACTTAATTGGCATTCAGTAAATTTAGTTTTTCAGTGCACAGACTTTGTACATCCTTTGTATATCCTTTGTGGTGGTGCAAGAAGCATGGTCCTCTCTTGAAAGCATGCTTCAATCTTTGTTTTGGTCAGTAACTTGGAAAACAGTCTGTCTCAGCCAGTCAGTGTTACAGAATTGTTTTATATAATGGTTACGTGTACATATATCTTTGGGAAGCTGTCTTGACTCAAAAAGGCATTGCCTTTCTGACCTTTTCCTGCCATATCTCCTAGTGATATGTATCTGTAGAGCCGACTTTTACCAAGATGATCTAGGGATGTGCCTATGTGGTAACCCTTGGCAATGTTACCTATTATTTTTATCACTTACCCCTGTTCTAATATTCCCTATTAGAGAAATCTCAGAGATGGAAGTTCGTTTTGAATCTTTAAGGTTTTCAAGAGTACCCACTAAGACTGCAAGTCCCCTGGGCAGTGTAATACCCAGTGGTGTGCAGATAAGCCAGCTCCTCACAGGCCAGTAGGGAGAGTTAACAATGCCAATTTCCTGGGTATAAGCATTTCCTCCAAGGCTGATGACTAGCTACCAAAAGTTGAAAGTTTGTTTGTAAAATTCCTGAATATTGAGCAGTTATCTCTCACAAGCTGGTACAATTTGGCTCCAGCATGCCACTCGCTTAATTAAGTCTTTATCAACCAACTGCCTGAGGAGAATGATGACAGTTACCTAAGAGCGAGGATTTTGAGAAACAAGGCAATGGAATGTGAATAGGAAGAGAGAGGTGAAAGAAAAGAAAAGGGAAGGGAGGACTGAGAACACAGACTAGATGGTGTCATGCTGTCTCTGGGAAATGTAGTTGCCTAGAGTTGTACCAGTTGCAGGTGTGCAGGGCCCTTCTTGAACTGGGAGCTTGGTTTGAGCCAAGAATGGGAGAGAAGTCTGTCCTCAAGTGAGATGATGCCCCTGGGTTCATGTGTAGGGGCCTCCTTTCTTATATCCATTGTATTTCAGAACAAAGAAAATGTGCCACTTGATATTGCATTCTTTCCAGATGTAATGCTTCCATTGATAACAAGATTATCTGAAATTGTCAAATACAACTAAAATTAAATCAGTAACTACCTCCTTAAGACAAGCAAATCAGCAAGTTTGTGATTTTAGGGAAACTATATTTTCATTAACCTTTTGGGCAATACAAGGAGAATGACATCCCTATAAACTTTGAAAATTGTGGGTTTTATATACTTTTAAACTAAGGTTAAAAATAGAAATATCAAATTTCTTTCACTCTCTAGGAAAGGCCCAACCTGAGAAATTTCTTTTCAAATCATCAGCAGGAATATTTTAGCTCTCTTTTCTTATGATAAACTTTAAGATCATTATTCTGAATGTTACCATATCCCCAGTGCATATTGTTGAGTAAGATGATACACTAGTATGACAGTATGTATAAACGTAGATGTATAAACAATGTGATCCTGCAATGTGTACACGAAATAAAAATAAGAATTCATACCCCATTTGAATCAAATGTATGATATATGATATGTCAAGTTCATTGTAATGTTTTGAGCAACCAATAGAAAAAAGAAAGATGATAAATAAATGAAAAGGCAATCTTAGAAAAATTTATTAAGGCAATTTTGCTTATATAAGGAAAGTAAATTAACTCAGGAATATACCTACTATAAGTTGAGGTGTCAAATTCAATGAATAGGTTCGTATTCAATGGCTCTATAATTTTTACAATGCTGAAATTATTTGGTGCATTATATGTATAGTCAACACATCACAATGAATATAGAAATAAACTTTCTTATCATTATGTTTACAAACATAATTATGATTTTTATTCATAAGCAGCATAGCATATTATTTAAGAACATGAAATTCAGAGTGGTCATACCAGGTTTCAAATCTCTTTTGAACATTGTATGGGATCTTTGACAAATGAATTACTCTTTCAAAACCTCATTTCCTAATCATAATATAAAGATAATATAAGAAAAAATATATGATAAATGCCTAGGACAGAGTGAGTACTCAGTAAACAATAAAAATTAGAAACAGGATTTTGGTAATATTGGGCTACAGAATACTTTAATGCTTATATGGATACAATGCAAATTAAAATGAAACAGTGTTACCTAAATATCCAACATTAAATCATGACCCAATGAGTTACATAATTCATCATCTATCCTAGTGTTAAAATGAAAGCTTTGTTTATAATCCTGTTGGAGAAAGTTTTGTCAAGCCCAAAAAAGGAATTGAAAAAATGGCCTTTGCCTAAACTTGTCAACTTGAAGGAAAGCAGGAAATCAATGATAGGACAATTGTCAGCAGAGGATTATAGTGTTTAAGCCTATTCTAAAGACAAATTAGAAGACTAAAAAACACACAGCAAAACATACAGCATTGAGCCTGAGTCCTGAGAACAGTAAAGAGCAAGTCAAATTTGGTGCTGTGTTTCTTCGCTTTTCTTGCTTAGTTTTTTGCCTTCGTTTGCTTTAGGACTTGAAGGCACTGGGTAGCCCTAGAAATTGATGTGTGGGTGGCACAAGAATTTGGAAGATTAGTCAAAAGTCTGTACAGAGGCTGCCTAGGCATCTTGGCTTTCTCCTCTACCTTGTGCTCCTTGACAGCAGGCTCTCCCCTACCATACAAAAGGCAGGAGCTATAAGGGAGACTCCTACAACTTAGGATAGGGCAGGAGTGAGACCATACAAGGAAGAGATAAAGTTAAAGTTTACCCCTTTCCTTACTTGGATACAAGGAAGCTGCCATCTGTGTGTGTGTGTGTGTGTGTGTACACATATACACTTCCTGGCAGGAAATTATCAAAATTCTTTTTGGTCAGTGACATGCCCAAGACAAGAATATATATGAACAAAAGTAAAATGTATTGCAATGGAATTGAAATTATGATAGAGAATTTAGGAATCATAGAAAGCAGCTCAGTTTAGTTAGATACACTGGGAGGACTGTATACAAAAGCTGGAGAAAAGGCAGGAGATTAATCTTGTATCATATTATCAAGGTCATGAGATTTTTCCTGAAGGCAGTAGAAAATTAAACAACCCTTTAATTACCTTTTATCACTGTTAGGGAATAATTTTCATTTATCTTTCTATCTGTGTCCACAGAGAGCTTACAGCAAACTAAACAATTAGCGAGAGAAAATGCATTCATTAAATGGCAATACAGGTTGCTGGACATTCTACGTAGAATTCCCGTCAATTCTTTTGAAAAACATAGTTTAAATATGATGTAAACACACTCTTAGAGATTAAGTCAAGTCATCTGGCTAGTTCCAGATACAGGGCAAAAGCTTTAGAAAGATGGAGCAGAAAATAACCATTGTTTAAATTTCATTTTTTCTGTTTTGATTTAAATAGAACATCTTATTTTATTTTATTTTCTGGTTGTATGAAAAGTATGTTCACACCAATTTGTGTCTTCATACGTGTACTTTGGATAATGATGACCATTGAGTTCTTTCCCTAAAACTTTACAAAGACTTGCCTGTTCACCAGTCCTACCCTCATGCAAAAAGCCACTTTTTTTACAAGTAATTTTTAAATATCAATGGGTAACTTCTTACACAATGTATGGAATCAAAACAAACAGAAAAAAAAAGAACTTTGAAATATAGGGGTGGTACAGATAGTAGAAAAACATTTCACAAAAGGACAATTGATATTCTCAGAGAGGTAAGAAAATATATTACAATCAAAAACTGAAAATGGATAATATTTTAACGTAGGAAATCTTCAAAGGACAAGGAAGATCTCTAGAAAATTAAAAAGTGATAGAAGGTTAAGAAAAGTTGATATAAGGTATTGGATATTAGAGAACACTTCCAAAACACAAAGAAAGTTAAAATAGAAAAAAAGACGATGGCGAAGTTGTATCTAATATGAACTCTAGGAAGAGAACAAGAGGGCGGAAAAACACACAAAAAGTAATTTAAGTAATTTATGGAACAACAGGTATTAGTGTAACAAATGGGAAAGTATATCCACCTGAAATTTTAGAGCCTCATAGATAATGAAGCAATGATGAAATCTTCAAAGTTGGAGGCAGTGGAAAACAGGTCATATGAAATGTGCTAGAAAATTCCATACTATCATCTCTCAAATCCTAATGAGAGTAATATGGGAGTACTGGGGTTGTAGCTCAATGGCAGATCACTTGCCTTACATGCGTGAGGTACTGGGTTCAAATCTCAGCACCACAAAAAGATAAATAAATAAAGATATTATGTCCATCTACAACTAAAATTATATGGAAAGAAAGAGAGAGGGAGAGAGAGAGAGAGAGAGAGAGAGAGAGAGAGAGAGAGAGAGAGAGAGAGAGAGAGAGAGAGAAAGAAAGAAAGAAAGAAAGAAAGAAATCCTAATGGCACTGGCCTTCTTGGCAGCATTAGAAGTCAAAGGGAAAATCATTTCCAACCTAGAGTTTATATCTAGCTGCACACTGTTAGTCATGTGTGCAGGTAGGAAATATTGTAAAAACACTGTCCAATTTTCAAATCTAAAAAAAAAAAAAAACTTGCATTTTTTCTCAGAAAGCACCATACAATAAGAGGATATAGCCAACAAAGAGGAAGACATGGGTACAAAGAGTGGCTTTAACCAGGAAAGAGGCAAATGTAATAAATTCCCATTAAGATAGTGAAAGAGTGTCCTAGCTGTGCAGGGGGCCTGGAAGCAACCTCTCCAAAATGAAGAGGGAAGACACAGGGTCTAGAAAGAGTAGATATCTTATTTTTTTTCCTGGTATAGGGACTGAATCCAGGGGTTCTCTATCCTGAGTTAGATCTTCAGCCAGCCTATTCACTCATTCATTCATTCATTCATTTTGAGACTGAGTCTTGCTAAATTGCTTCAGGCCTTACTAGGTTTCTGACTCTGGCCTCACACTTGCCATCCTCCCCCCTCAGCCTCCCAAGTCCCTGGGATTACAGGTATGTGTCATGGTGCCCAGTTGGATGTCTTTTTTAATAATAGAAAGGAACTAGTAATGTGATAGACTGGTGACATGAGAAGAGCTCACAGGTTTGGTGAAGAATTCTGGAACAATTAGAGATAGATACATAAAACATAGTTATGAATTAATGAAGAGTCCTTAAATAGAACATTGATTAGTGAGGAAAATGAAAAAGTAAAGTATGTAGTAGTAATATATAAAAAATAGTATATTAATTATATAGTAATGTGTATTATTTTAATGGAAATATATATAGTAGTATATAATTACACATTTCTTTACACACTGAAGCATACTATCATACTTATGTAGTAACAAGTTAAATAATTAATCTTTATTGTTTATGATACTACTCTATTAGGAAGATGAGAGGAGGAAAATTGATATGTATTTGAGGTGAAAAAGGTAAAATAATCCTTACCTTTCATAGTAGGAAGTCAATAGATTATGTCTGAAGAGTAAAGATAACCTAAACCAGGTGTGGTGGTGCATACCTATCCCTTCAGGAGTACAGGGCAGAAAGGTTGAAGTTCAGAATCACCCAAGGCAACCCTGTCTCAAAGTAAAATAATTAAAAGGGATGGGGATAAATCTCAGTGTTAGAATACCTCTAGGTTCAGTCCCCAGTACTATAAAATAATAACAATAATAATAATAGTAATAATAAATAAAATATTATTCCAAAATATGGAAGTAAATAGCAGAAGTCATAGTAAGTAGAGCTTTAGCAGTTTCCTTTAGGGGCTAGGAATAGATGATGGGACACAAGGTTTCTCATTGAAGGATAGTATATATCTACACAGGTATGTAGCTTCTCCTCAAGGATGAAGTTGAATCACAGAAGTTAAATGACTTTATTTTGTTTTTGTTTTTAAGTAATAATCTTTATAGAAAAGTTGTCTGCTGTGTCACATGTGTATGTGGTGCCAGGGATCAAACCTAGGGGCATTGCACATACTAGGTAAGTGCTCTATCACTGAGCCACATTCCCAGCCCTGGTGGTCTGTTTTTAAGGGTATCTTTCTTAACTGCATCCACCTTCTTATATGTTTCTGCCCAGAGAAGTAGAAAAAGAACTCACCTTTCTGTGCCCTGTTGATATCAAGGTTGTGATCAGTAACATTGTTACTGGTCAGCTTTCCAGAAATTTTTTCAAACCTTGCTCCTGCCCACTGATCTCTACCCTCAGTTTAAGGAATATGAATTTAAAAATAATACTAAAGTTTGGTCTTTTGTTCATACATATGCAAAATTAAAATTTTTAATTAAAGTTTCACACAAGTGATTAAAGAGACATATCTTAGTCCATTTGTGCTCCTTTGACAGAATACCACGGACTGGATAATTTGTCAAGAACAGAAACTTATTGCCTCACTGACCTGGAGTCTGGGAAGTCCAATATCAAGACTCCAGAGAGTCTAGCAATTCTGATTCCCAGGTAGTGCCCTTATTTATCCCTAGATCACCTAAGATTGAATGACAAAGAGACAAAAGAGAACTAAATTTACTTTACTATAGTAATACTAGCCCCATACATGAGGGCAGAATCCTGAGGACCTAATCATCTCTCAAATATCTGACTTTTTAATATAGTTACAATGGCAATTAAATTTCAGTAGGAGTTTTAGAGGGAACAGACATTCAAATGATAACAAGAAACAAGGCCTGACAGGCGTTAAAATTATTTTCTAGAACTTATTTGAGCCTCTGCAGAATTTTCTGGTGGGAAGGTGGAGGTATGAGTATGGTCTTCCCCAATATAATTATTGCTCACATTCCAGGCAGAGCACAGCACACATATTTCTTCTACAGCCTATGGCCCAATATCAGAGCCACCCATGCCTTCTGCTCATATCTAAACACAGCAGAAAACATTGGCTCTTAGAGAGAAAGATGCAATGCATTTAAAATGGAAAGGTGAAGCCCTTGAGGTGCTGGGCACAACAGAAGCCTGGCGGGGGCAGGAAACTAGACTGGCTGGTCTGTCCCAGAGGAAGATGGCATCTCATACACTTAGAGTTGCTTTTCTTTCTCAAACTGCTTTGTTTCCGTGGTTTCATTTGCATTTTATTTCAGCCATGTTTGTGTACCCATGAAATAACTGTGACATTTAAAAAGTGAATTATCATTGATACTCAGCAGATGAATAAATTTTTATTAACTACAATCTCAATGAAAATTCTATACTAGGGAATAGCCTTCCAGCAGTCCCAAGCTGTAATTAATGCCTACACATCCAGTTTGCTCACATGGGCTAGGAATGTCGCTCAGGAGTAGAGCACTTGCCTAGCACACACAAGGCCCTGGATTTAGTCCAGCACAAAAAAATTAAAAAATAAAGAACAACAATATTTACATTTGTTTGTCATCACAAATAATTTTTTGGTGGATAAGTTTTCCTGTCATGTCATCATATTTTTAATCTATGGCTTTATCTTTAGAATCTCAGTTCTTTTTTTAATTGATTTTTTTAAAAAATAAAAAATAATGACAGTGGAATGCATTACAATTCTTATTACATGTATACAGTACAATTTTTCATATCTCTGGTTGTATATAAAGTATGTTGACACCAATTCGTGTCTTCATACATGTACTTTGGATGATGATGTCTATCACATTCCACCATCCTTGCTAACCCCCTGCCCCCTGCCTTTCCCTCCTAACCCTCTGCCCTATCTAGAATCTCAGTTCTTTAAAATTCTGTTGGTTCCCTCTGCCCCAGTATTTCTAGTTTATTTCTAGTTTATTTATATAACAACAGTGTTTATAATCTAGGCCTGGCTCCAGTAAGGTTAATGAACCACAATTTCCTAGGGAGATGATGGTGATCCAAGCTGTGTCATTGGCAAGTTGTCATCTATTGAATTCAAGAGGTTCTGGACAAACAGTAGATATTTGAGTCCTTTGAAAATCATTAGCCAGCTTGTTCTGCTGCAGCACTTACTGTGGATCTGCCAAGGTGGACCCTACAGGGAAATACCAGAACACCCATCATGGTTTTTATTCTTGACGAGATTAGACTATACACTTGGACAGACAAAACTGAAAATTGTGAACTAGCAGCAAGTGCCAAACAATGTGTAGTTCAATGTTAAATGAGGGATTTGGGCCCCTGTGCTGCTGTGTTTCATAGGAGAGGTGTCTGTGCTGATGAATTTTATAAGCAAAGGAGTTGAAGCTTAGGCTGTGCTTTTTAAATGGATGTACTTAGATAGTTAAAAGATGAGGAAGAGGCATTCCAGCATTGCATTCCAAAAAACACGACTGCAAACATATCTAAAAGGATGAGCATGATGTGTTTCCCTAATAAAAGGAAGATTTGTGCCACAGCTTGGGTCACCAAAAATACAATGATGACCTGGGAGCAGTTGCCATAGGAGCAGTGAGTAAATCCAGCTAAGCACAAAGTCCCAAGGGCAAATCCAGGCTCAACACCAACCATCCCAAGGAGGTAGCTGAGCTCATGCTAGAGCAGAGGTGGGAGTGAGTTATGGGTCTAAGCATAGAAACCTGTGGGCTAGAAAATTGGAGAAAACAGAGAATTCATTTCAGCACAGAACTGAAAAGTGAAGGAGCCAGGTGTGGTGGCACCCACCTATAATCCTGACGGCTCAGGAGGCTAAGGCAGGAAGACTTCAAGTTCAAAGCCAGCCTCAGCAACTTATCAAGGCACTTAGCAATTCAGTGGGACCCTGTATCTAAATAAAATATTTTTTTAAAGGGCTGGGGTTGTGACTCAGTGGTTAAGCACCCCTCAGTACCAAGAAAAAAAAAAAAAGCAAAGGAAACTCGCCTTCTAGGCAACCCTGGTCTGTCCTCAGTGCATCCTTTAGCCTGTTGTAAGAGGAACCTGACCAAAGCAAAGGTCTCTTTGGGCAGTGGCTCAATAAGGAGCTACAGGCAGAGAAGAAAGCAGACTGTGTGAAAGCCCCAGTGAGGTCTTCACGTTCCCTAAGACTGGGAGTTGCTGAAGCATAGGAAAGGTTTGACTTAAGAGAGAGGTGGATAGTGGGGTAAACACCCCCCCCCCATGAAGTGGGGCAACTGTGAGTCCGAGATAATGACTGGGTGTATGTGAGCTGATAGAGACTGGCTGAGTGTGGGCCACGGAGGCAGATGCTATGGATGTTTCTAGTTTGAGTGTTTGGCAAATGGCATAATATTGAAGGAATCAGGAAAGTTGGAGAGGAGACAGGGCTCAGGCATTTTTTTTTTTTTAGAGAGAGAGAGAGAGAAAGAGAGAGAATTTTTAATATTCATTCTCTAGTTCTCGGCGGACACAACATCCTTGTTGGTATGTGGTGCTGAGGATCGAACCCGGGCCGCACGCATGCCAGGCGAGCGCGCTATCGCTTGAGCCACATCCCCAGCCCGGGCTCAGGCATTTTGAATACACTGAGTTTGAGATAATGGTGGATAGTCAGCCAGTAACTGAAATAAGGAACTAGAATTGTAAGCAAGCAAGAGAGTTATGAAGATCCTTACCAGAGAGAAAATGGTCAGATGCCAAGGAAAAGAGAGATATCTGGCAAAATGCTCAGGACCAGACAAAACATGTTGTTTTTAGAAAT
The DNA here is from genome assembly GCF_045843805.1 of Urocitellus parryii. Classification (NCBI taxonomy): domain Eukaryota; kingdom Metazoa; phylum Chordata; class Mammalia; order Rodentia; family Sciuridae; genus Urocitellus; species Urocitellus parryii. The sequence continues at coordinate 43,702,474 of NC_135532.1, read as the reverse complement.
ACATAGAGCCTGATGTTTCTTCAAGTATGTTCTCAGACACATTCTTCATAAGCATCTATGTTTACGCTGTTGGGAAACACTGTTAAACTTGGTATCCTCTAAGAGATGTACTTATGACTAGTAAATATCTGATTTTGAGAATTCGTACTGTAAAGAAACCTCTTTAACTTTAACCTAATAGGCTATTTATTTATTTTGATTTAAAAAATACTTCTGCAAGTTTCCAGTTCCTAGTCCTGTCTTCTTTTGCTCCAGTTCACCATGGATTCTGTTTAGTAGTAGGTCTCTTAGGACAAGACCTTTGTGCTGATTGTCATCCTGACTCATGATGCAGCCAGGTCATGTGTCATTCATGACTTCAGAGAATAAATATGGGATGTATGTGAGAGGTAGGCTACTAGTTAAAAGAATAACTTTCTCCAGTACCTAATACCTTTTAACTCCAGATTTATTATGAAATGAAGAGGTATGTAAAATGATGTTTGTCAGGAGCATTGAAAATGACAAAAATTTCATCTCACAATAATTTAAGTTACAAAAGGGAGTACATTGGCTCACAGAACCAAGAAGTTCTAGGACCTATGGCACAGACCAAACCAAGGGCTGGCTGAACACATGTCATGATACCTATTCTTTCTCCTCTCTGCCCTGCTTTTTTCTGGAGTGGCTTCCTGCTCACAATGCAGTTCTTCATCAAGTACATAGTTCTCACAATTGGCAATCCCAATAAAAGGGGCTTGTCTCTCCCTGTAATTTCAGCAGAGTGCTCCAGTAGGTTGGCCAGGTCACATGCCCACCTCTGAGCCAGTCACTGTGGCCAAGAAATAAAATATTGCAATAGGTCAGTCATAGGCCATGTCTTCACTCCTAGTGTGAGATAAAAGAGATCTGCATTAGTCCCACTCACCGGAAACATAGGAATTAGAGAGGGAAGACAGAAATCCCCCCAACCAATACTGAATAAGTAAAAATTGACAATGTGATTTTGGTGGTGGTGGGGATTGTGGTGTTTTTGATAGTTAGCTCCAGCCATTTCCAGGTGATAGCTGATGATCTTTCTTTCAGAATAGGAATTTCTGCCATCCAGGACTGTTATTAGGTTTATTTTGTTTTACAATCAGCACAACATTCATGAAAAATAATCCTTACCAAATGCAATTGGGTAATTAGGCCAATGGTGGTTTAGCATCCAATGATTTTATCTTTCTTTTAATTTCTGGAATGGAATTAAGAAATACATTCTTCATTTTCCAACTTTATGTAGGGAAGAACTAAACATGCTTGTGCAGTCTTCTTATGAGACTTTCCAGGGTTCTGAAGAAATATGAAGCCAATTCTTTCCTGACATCCCTGTGGTATCATTGGGATTCAGTGGGTTTTCCCCTAAAAAAAAAGAGCTTACTAAAACTGCATAATTTTCATTAGTTTGGATATTTGTTTAAAGAAGTACATTTAGGACTGTTAAAGTGCTTACAATTTCACATTGCTGGCATTGGTTTAATAACCTTTCCATAAAGAACAACATGTATAAAGCCCTAGTAGGAAAATTTGAGACTTAAATAGGTTTTGTGTTAGGCAAAGAGGAAAGTGCTGCATTGAATTGTAAGTCAACATTAAATCAACTTCATGTTGACATCTAAGACCACCAATAAAGAGAAAACCTGACATAACATCAGAAATAAACATGTGTTCTAGTCTTGTTTGGGTTACCTGAGCCAAATGTTTAAGGACTGTTTCACAGCAATCAGTAGTAGCTGATCTTCACTATAATTCTGGCTCTCTTAATCCTAAAATATAATATATTCCCTTTTTGTAGCCCATAATTATTTATAAGTTTAAAAAACAGTTGTATATCTCTGTTACACCTATGGCTTGATGGTTTGAATAAGACTCAGATTGCTCTCCAGGTGAAACAGGAACCTGCCTCATGATTCTGAACATAGCTCTGATCTCACTCAGGCCCAACTCAAGAAAGGATGGATGGAGAGAATATGAAAATATATGTGTACAAACATATTAATGACCTTGGCATTTTTGGAGATTTTAGGTCAGTTATTTTGTAAAATACCCTTTGATTTGGGCTCATCTGATGTTTCCTCCCTTTGGATTCAGTTTATGTACTATGTTCTTCTCAGTGTGCCCTATTAGGTGGCACATTATGGCAAATTGTCCCATTACAGGCAGTGTTAACTTTGCACATTTGGTTAGGCTATTTTATATGCTGTGTTTCTCCATTGTGAAGTTACTGTTATTTCCCCTTTATAATTTATACATGTATTACAAGACTATACAAATATCTTGTTTCATTGATTTTTTTTATCCATTATCATTCATTGATGGTTCTTGCTTGAATCAATTATTCCTGCTATGGTTGCCCCTGATGATTTCTCTGTTTCCAACATTGTCCTTCTATATTCATTAGTTGGCATTCTAAGGTAAGGAGCTGCCCTCCCTTCTCCATTTGTTTTTTTATTAATATCACTCATGGGTTTCTGTCTCATTTAATAGGCTCTAATATATTTTTCAGCTTATTTTAAAAATATTTTTTAGCTGTGGATGGACACAATATGTTTATTTCTATTTATTTATTTAATATTTATTTTTTAGTTGTAGTTGGACACAATACCTTTATTTTATTTATTTTTTATGTGGTGCTGAGGATCGAACCAGGCCTTCGCACATGCTAGGCCAGCACTCTGCCGCTGAGCCACAACCCCAGCCCCGAGCTTATTTTTTTAATGTTTAAATTATTTCAGATTTTGCCAGTGGGAATTTTTTCAGGCCAATTCCCTTGTCCTTTTTACAGGCCTCTATCATTTCTAAATACTTTCTTACTTTGTGACACAAAAAGAAAATCCAATTACTTTTATACCTAATATTCTGTAGTACTATCTATACCATTTTGGGGGGCAGTTTAGCATTGACTATTACTTAGGCCAACCTGGTAATACAAAAGAAGCATTCAAACTTCTATTTATCCAACTCACTAAGTTAGTCCACCCACTTGAATGGATGTGCACAGCCCCTAACCATGCATGTGCCCCGCTCATCAGCTTCACTCTACTGTGTTTTCACACTTACACTCCCACCAGTGGGGTTATGAGCCTACCAAGGAATAGGGGACATCTAGAGACACACAGAGTCCCAGAATGCTCTGTTGTTCAAACTCGTGTATTTTGGAAGAAAACCTAAAGAGACCTAAGATAATATAGCCACTACTTAAGTCGAGCATTTTTCTGCATTGTAACACATAGATGTATTGTGAAAGAAGCCTAAGAAAAGCATCCATTATAATCTAGTAGTCTTATTAAAGATTTGGTCAGAGAGAGGCAACCATTTTCCTATAGACTTTGGGCATGTATCAAATAATATAATGATTTTTTCTGTTATTTGGCACTTATATAGCCTGTTAAATTTAAGCAATAAATTGCTTCACACTTTTCTTGTTCATTTGACTGGAGTTATTGTTTCTGCTAACCACAGGAGGGTGTCATTGAGCTTAGAACAGGAATAGTCCAGACAAATCAGTCTGAGAACTTCAACAACTACTGGCAAATTCTTGTCATTTCACTGTATTTAGAAGTTATAATAGAATATAGTCAGTAGGCTGGCCAGAAGTTGTGGGTCAATGTTCTTTCTCTTGATCAAATGAAAGGCTTTTATGAACAGAATTCAGAACTTTCATTGAAGTAGCAGAGCACAAAGAAATCTTCCCAGAATTAAGAGAGCCAGATTCCCGCCCTGATGCCACCACTCACATGTGACTTTGAGCTGTCTCTTCGGCTCTCTGAGTCTTCATTTCTTTTTCTGTAACACAAAGTAGATGATAAACTGATCTAAGGGCCCCTCCATGGAAAGCAACAATAAAGACAAGGTCAGAACATTAAAAGTACACCAGGAAGAATTTGTCCATCCCAGCAGTTTGTTTCTTTTATCCACTGCTTAGTAGGCACTAGCTGCTTCTCATATGATCATTACAGCCACCATTTAATACATTACATGTATTATTGTTCCTATTCTGAGGTTAGAGTTAAGTCATGTACCCAAGGCTGAGAGGTCTTTCTAAGTCTCTAACTCAGAGGCTCATGTTTGTGTTCCTTTCTATCAGATGGCTTCCCTGGCACCAAAAGACTAGTTTTAATGCAGGTTGCGCCCGAGGAGAGAGGCAGTATTAACTTTGAACATTCGGTTAAACAAATGAAGGTTATGCTCTTAGACAAGAATACAGATAGTTTTCTACCCAGTAGAGCTCAGACCAAATGCTTACCAGTGTGTGTGTAGGCAATGTAGATGAGGGACCCATGCCAGGAGGAACTTAGGTGAACAAGAGGTTGGGCCCCACCTAGAAGCAGACTCCACTGGCCCAATTTAGCCTCTGCCTCTAATTTTCAAGAGAAGGCTGAAATCTCATTAATATGAAAATTTGACAGCAATGTTAGAATTTTTCAAGCTAGGGGAAAGGCAAAGTACTGAAAGACCTATAAATCTCTCTTTTCTCCGACCTGGGTGGGAGCAGGGTCAAGAAATGAAGCCCCATTCTCTTCTAAACTTTTTCAAGACTGCTCTGTTGCTGAATTTGCTTCCTTGTGCTGCAAACGCTCATAGGTTCTCCTAAAGATGCTAAATAATTAGAAAATTGTGCAACCTGTTTTTGTAGGGCTGACAAACTATAATTTTTTTTTCTTTTCAAATTTCCAACAGTTGAAAAAATTTAAAAGAACTGTATTGACTGTAAAAATGATATGAAATTCAGATTTCAGTGTCAATGTGTCAAGATTTATTGAGACACAGCCACACTTACACAGTATTTTCTATGGTTGTTTCTGCACTACAAGGTGCTGCTGAGTTAATTTCAAAAAAGACCCATTGGCTCATGAAGTCTAAATAAAATATTTACTATTTGTTCCTGTATAGAAAAAGTTTGCTGATTTAGCAAACTAGCTGTGTTAGAATACAGAAGCCATAAAAATGGGCAGTCCACTTCTGCTTTCTACCTAATCTAAGTTTTAAAATACAATCTGCTTATGTCAGAGGGAAGGAAAGGGGGAAATAAAGAGAGAAAAATAAACATAAATATATCAAATTATTTTACAGGTAGGAAGGGATGAAAATTATGTTTCTCTCCCCAGATTATATCAAATATACTTATTTATATGCTGCTCAAGTCACAACAATCAACAACACAACTGTATTAACTTTGATTAACTTTGGAGAAAAATCGAATCAGGCTCAGAGTGGGTTTATATTTCTGCACTTTATAAGTAACAAAGCAAAATTCTATGGTTCCAAGAAGAATGAGAAGAATGAAAATGGAGCACTGTCCACGCAGTCCTTAAACATGCACTCTTGGGCCTGGCTCGCCTTCACTCACGTTGTCCTCTGTGGGACAGCCCACACCCCGTCTATGTCTCCTCCTACACTGCTAAGGACTGGTGTCAAGTCCTCTGAGGCTCCAGCCTGTCCCAGCAGAGCACCTCCCTCCCTGCTTGGCACCCCTTGCCCTGATAACATTGTGGTCTCAAACTCTGATGCATGCCAGAAGGGGCAAGCTTTCCAAGAACAGAATTTATATCCCACTGTGTCTAGCATGGCCAGTACTGTCTGGAAGTCTGATACTGTATTGGTGCTCAAATTCTTGGTGCATCAGTGAATCAATAAATTAATGTATAATTTATTTGGTTACTTAAAGCTTTTCAGAGGTCCCATGTAGAAATGGTAAAAGCTGGAATATTCTTTGGTGTTTTCTTGAAGGCTAAATCTTTTGTTCCTGTAAATGAGTTCATTATTCTCTGGCTATTGTCTCAATCTGATCAATCTGCCCTATACCCTTTACTTTTCTACACTGGTTAGTTTGTGACTATGGAATGAACAGGTGTGAACCAGTGTTCAGAACTGAGTTTGATTCACAGTTCTGTCTTGTGGCCTCAGTGAGTGGTTTAACCCTTGAGAAGCTCCATTTCCCCGCTTTAAAATAAAACTAATCATAGCACAACCTCATATGATAGTTATGAAGCCAAATGAGATAATACATGTTTAATAGCTTCATGAACAATAAAGTAGTACATCAATACGTTATATTATTTATGAAAATAAATATGTACAATTAATGGAAAAAAGATTATACAGTATAAGGAACTAATTTTAAAATTCACAAAAGAGCTATTGAACTAAATTTTTAAAATTAAGGAACTTGTTAAGAATGTGTAGTAACCCTCCTGGGGGGAACTACTTTTATTCATAATTTACATAGATTAAAATGAACAGTCTACCCAGGAGCAGTGGCACCCACCAGTAATCCCAGCAACTCTGGAGGCGAGGCAGGAGGATCTGAGTTCAAAGCCAGCCTCAGCATAAGGGAGGCACTTAGCAACTCAGTGAGACCCTGATTCTATATAAAATACAAAATAGAGCTAGGGATGTGGCTCAGTAGTCGAGTGTCCCTAAGTTCGATCCCAAATACCTCCCCACCTCCGCCAAAAATATGAACAGTCCAAGGACTTAAGATTCTTTCCTGTTCCCACTAGTTTTATAATGGCACAACACTTGTTTTAATGATAATTTTCATTTGTCTCTAACGTGTGTGAGCTCCCACCAGTGATAGGATGTCATCCTTCTGAGATGTGGAAACAAACGTGGGCATAAAACTTTTGGTACATTTTTTTCCAGTTCTAAATTTCTGTGGTATAGGTCTGGGGATTTCAGTCAGTGATAGAGTGTTTGCCTAGCATGTTCAAGTCGCTTTATTCAATCTCCACAACACAAAAATTAATAAAATAAATAAAAACCAACATTATTCAATTGATATGTCTTATTGCTACAAGTAAATTCTGTTTTGCCACTAAAAGACAGTGTAAAGTTAGAGATACATTTCAGTAGAAAAAATTAGCATACCCCCCTCAACAATGAATTTTTGGAAATTATACAATGAAAGGAAAAAAATAATGAATTTGTGATTAAGTAAAAACAATATAAGAGAAGCAATATTCAAAATATTCATAAAAACTGTTGCATTCAAAATATTCTCCAAGAAACACATATAAAATAAAATTATCCCACAGAAATGAAGAATATATGATTATCAGTCTATTACAAGAATCCATTTATTCTTTTGCATCTTATTATGTAGATTGGACATTCCTTATCTTAAAATTAAAAACTTGGGACCAGAAGTGTTCAAAATTTCATATTTTGGAATAGTTCATATGCATGATGAAATTCCTTGGGGATAGTGCCCTTCTAAATAAGAAATTCATTTTTTTATATTTACATTTTACACAGTCATAAGGCAATTTTATACAGTATTTTTAGTGCACCTGAGTTGTGACTGTGACCGACTCAAAGAGGTCTAATGTGAAACTTTCCACTTGTGAGAATTGTATTGATGCTCAAAAATTTCAGATTTTGGAGAACTTTTATTTTATACTATAGATTTCAGATTTTAGATTTTCAGATGAGGGATGCTCAGCCTAGTATTCTTGAGTAACTAAAGAGAAGAATAATTTACCCTGAGGATTGACTACCTAACCCTTGACTAAGCAGGGAAGTTTGGGAGGTCCCGAGTCTTCCTCCTCTCACCTATTCTACAGAAACTGCTAAATTCAATCATCATAGATAGTAGCTCTGAACATGTCCCTCTTGATCAAAAACCTTCAGAAATTAAAGCATTGTCAATAGGAACTGCTCCTCCTGGCATTCAGTTCCCATAAACACCCCTAGCCTGCCAGAGCTCTCCTTTATTCCCTGCTCCCCAGCACAGCACAGCCTGTCTCTCCCCTGCACTTTCGTCCAGGTAGATCCCTTCTTTCACCCCCTTCTTCCTCTCTCTGCCAATCACAGTCATCCAGTCTCAGAGGTCTATCCCAAATGCCACTTCTTTCACCCCATCCTTCCCAAGTGGATATGTTATTATCATTGTCATCCTTGTCTTCATCTTCCTCCTCTTCCTCCTGACTCCAGCCCAAAGTATGTTTGTACAGTAATTATCACAACCTTCCTCTACTTACTTGTGCAGTCATCTTATTTTTCTTATAAGATTTTAAAGTATTTGAATACAGAGACT